>NW_022436955.1:19249916-19477986 GCF_009761245.1 Sapajus apella
GCAGGTTGCAGTGAGCCAAGATTGTGCCACTGCACTCCAGCCTGGGTTCAAGCATTTTTCCTGTATCAGTCTCCCAAGTAGCTGGGATTACAGATGCCCGCCACCATGCCCAGCTAATTTTTGTATTTTTACCAGAGATGGGATTTCACAGTGTTGGCCAGGCTGGTTTGGAATTCCTGACCTCGGGTGATCTGCCCGCCTCGGCCTCCCAAAGTGCTGGAATTACAGGCATGAGCCACCACACCTGCCAAAATGGCTTTTAAAATAAAATATAAAAAGACACTCCCCCAATTACAAAATGGATAATGGATTTAAATAGATCTCTCTGCAAAGAAGATGTATACAAATGAACAAAATGTATGCAAAGATGCTCAACATTATTAATCATTAGAGAAATGCAGATTAAAACCACAATGACAGTTTCCAGAAAGGCTATGCCAAAAAGATAGGCAGTAAGAAGTGTTGGAGAGAACGTGGAGAAATTGGAACCCTCATGCATTGCTGATGGGAACACAGAATGGTGCAGCCCATTTGTCAGCTCCTCAAAATAGAGTTACTATATGACCCAGCAATTCCATTTCTAGGTATCTACTTGAGAGAAATGAAAATATATGTCCACATATAAACTACACCCTATAACCAAAAAATGGAAACAATCCATCCATCAAATGTTGGATAAACTAAACATGGAATATCCAGACGATAAAATATTAAGTATCAAAAATAATGAAGGACTGTTACATGCTACAACCTAGATAAAGTTTGAAAGCATTATACTAAATGAAAGAAGCCTGTCACAAAAGAATATATGTTGTATCATCCCATTGTCTTAGTTTATTTTCTGTTGCTTATAACAGTATACCTGAAACTGGTGTTAAAGTGAACTAAATATGGCCTGAGAGGGACTCTGTGCCTCTATATTTGAGTCCTTGTGGGAAAACTGTAACCTAACTTAGTAGGTAGACAGGACTCAAAACCTAATTTAGGAGTACGCTCCTGTAACAATAGCTGAATCTTGGCCAATCCCAGCAGCCGTACTTCAACCACTCATACACTGCTGAGTGTTCAAATAAGGCAAAAGCCAACGTGTAACCAAACCAGTTGTTTCTGTATCTCACTTCTGATTTCTGTACATTACTTCCCTTCTTTGTCTATAAATCTTCTACCACGTGGCTGTGCTGGAGTCTGTCTGAATCTGCTGTGATTCTGGGGGGCTGTCTGATTTGCAAATCATTCATTGCTCAGACTCCTTTAATTTGGCTGAAGGTTTTCTTTTAACATTGGATAATTTATAAAGAAACAACATTTCTTACAGTTCTGAAGGTGGGGAAGTCCAAAGTTGAGGATTTGCATCTGGTGAGGGCCTGCTTGCTGATGGAGATTCTCTAGAGAGTCCCAAGGCAGCACAGGGCCCCACATGGCAAGGGGACTGAGTGTGCAGGCCTCACCTCCTCTGTTTACAAAGCTACTGGTCCCCCTCCCAGAACAACTCATTCATCCATAAGTGACTAAATCCGTTTCCTTTTTAAAAGTTCCATCTTTTAATATTGCCACATTGGGGATTAAATTTCAACATGAGTTTTGGAGGGAACAAACATTGAAACCATAGCACTTATACATATGAGATATCTAGAAAAGACAAATTTATAGAGACAGTTGATCGATGGCTGCATAGGATCGGGATGGGGGGGCAGAAGTGATAGAATATAACTGCTTATGGGTACAAAATTTATTTTGAGGAGAATAAAAATGCTCTAAAATTGGATTATGGTGATACACAACTCTAAATTACTAGAAACAACTGAATCACATGCTTTAAATGGCTGAACTATATGGCATATAAATTATATCTTAGTTAAACCCTTGAAAACACTAAAAACATCTAACGAAGTCTGTGGCACATATTGGTTGCATAGTAAATGGCAGTCATTGGTATTTTATTTTGACATTCAAAGTTTTTTTTTCTATTTTTTTTAATTGCATTCTAGGTTTTGGGGTATATGTGAAGAACATGGAAGATTGTTGCATAGGTACACACATGGCAGTGTGATTTGCTGCCTTCCTCCCCTTCACCTATATCTGGCATTTCTCCCCATGCTCTCTCTCTCCACCTCCCCACCCCCCATCCCTCCCCCATTTCCCCCCAACACACCCCAGTGTGTAGTGCTCCTCTCCCTGTGTCCATGTGTTCTCATTGTTCAACACCTGCCTATGAGTGAGAACATGCGGTATTTGATTTTCTGCTCTTGTGTCAGTTTGCTGAAAATGATGGTTTCCAGGTTCATCCATGTGCCTACAAAGGAAACGAACTCATCGTTTTTGATGGCTGCATAATATTCCATGGTGTATATGTACCACATTTTCCCTGTCCAGTCTGTCATCAATGGGCATTTGGGTTGGTTCCAGGTCTTTGCTATTGTAAACAGTGCTGCAATGAACATTTGTGAGCATGCGTCCTTATAGTAGAACAATTTATAATCCTTTGGATATATACCCAGTAATGGGATTGCTGGGTCAAATGGAATTTCTATTTCTAGGTCCTTAAGGAATCACCACACTGTCTTCCACAATAGTTGAACTAATTTACACTCCCACCAACAGTATAAAAGTGTTCCTTTTTCTCCACATCCTCTCCAGCATCTGTTGTCTTCAGATTTTTTAATGATCGCTATTCTAACTGGCTTGAGATGGTATCACAATGTAGTTTTGATTTGCATTTCTCTAATGACCAGTGATGATGAGGGTTTCTTCATAGGTTTGTTGGCCTCATGTATGTCTTCTTTTGTAAAGTGTCTGTTCATATCCTTCGCCCACTTTTGAATGGGCTTGTTTTTTTCTTGTAGATCTGTTTTAGTTCTTTGTAGATTCTGGATATTAGCCCTTTGTCAGATGGGTAGACTGCAAAAAATTTTTCCCATTCTGTTGGTTGCCGATTCACTCTAATAACTGTTTCTTTTGTCGTGCAGAAGCTGTGGAGTTTGATTAGGTCCCATTTGTCTATTTTGGCTTTTGTTGCCAATGCTTTTGGTGTTTTGGTCATGAAGTCCTTGCCTACGCCTATGTCCTGAATGATTTTGCCTAGATTTTCTTCTAGGGTTTTTATGGTGTTAGGTCTTATGTTTCAGTCTTTAATCCATCTGGAGTTAATTTTAGTGTAAGGCGTCAGGAAGGGGTCCAGTTTTTGCTTTCTGCACATGGCTAGCCAGTTTTCCCAACACCATTTATTAAACAGGGAATCCTTTCCCCATTGCTTGCTTTTTTTCAGGTTTGTCAAAGATTGGATGGTTGTAGATATGTTGTGCTGCCTCCAAGACCTCTGTTCTGTTCCATTGGTCTATATCTCTGTTTTGGTACCAGTACCATGCTGTTTTGATTACTGTAGACTTGTAGTATAGTTTGAAGTCCGGTAGTGTGATGCCTCCTGCTTTGTTCTTTTTGCTTAGAATTGACTTGGTTATGCGGGCTCTCTTTTGGTTCCATATGAAGTTTAAGGTGGTTTTTTCCAGTTCTGTGAAGAAGGTCATTGGTAGCTTGATGGGGATAGCATTGAATCTGTAAATTACTTTGGGCAGTATGGCCATTTTCACGATATTGATTCTTCCTAACCAGGGACATGGAATGTTTTTCCGTCTGTTTGTGTCCTCTCTTACTTCGTTGAGCAGTGTCTTGTAGTTCTCCTTGAAGAGGTCCTTTATGTTCCTTGTTTGTTGTATTCCTAGGTATTTTATTCTCTTTGTGGCAATTGTGAATGGCACTTTGTTCTTGATATGGCTCTCTTTGAGTCTGTTATTGGCGTATAGGAATGCCTGTGATTTTTGCACATTGCTTTTGTATCCTGAGACTTTGCTGAAGTTGCTTATCAGTTTCAGGAGATTTTGGGCTGAGAGGATGGGGTCTTATAGGTATACAATCATGTTGTCTGCAAAAAGAGACAATTCGACTTCCTCTTTTCCTATTTGAATACCTTTATTTCTTTTTCTTGCCTGATTGCTCTGGCTAGAACTTCCAGTACTATATTGAATAGGAGTGGTGAGAGAGGGCATCCTTGTCTAGTGCCAGATTTCAAAGGGAATGCTTCCAGTTTTTGCCCGTTCAGTATGATATTGGCTGTTGGTTTGTCGTAAATAGCTTTTATTATTTTGAGATATGTTCTGTCAATACCTAGTTTATTGAGGGTTTTTAGCATAAAGGGCTATTGAATTTTGTCAAAGGCCTTCTCTGCATCAATTGAGATAATCATGTGGTTTTTGTCTTTGGTTCTGTTTATGTGGTGAATTAGGTTTATAGACTTGCATATGTTGAACCAGCCTTGCATCCCTGGGATGAAGCCTACTTGATCATGGTGGATAAGCTTTTTGATGTGCTGTTGCAATCGGCTTGTCAGTATTTATTGAAGATTTTTGCATCTATGTTCATCATGGATATTGGCATGAAGTTTTCTTTTCTTGTTGAGTCTGTGCCGGGTTTTGGTATCAGGATGATGTTTGTCTCATGAAATGATTTTGGAAGGATTCCCTCTTTTTGGATTGTTTGGAATAGTTTCAGAAGGAATGGTACTAGCTCCACTTTGTATGTCTGGTAGAATTCGGCTGTGAACCCATCTGGACCTGGGCTTTTTTTGGGTGGTAGGCTCTTAATTGCTGCCTCAACTTCAGACCTGGTTATTGGTCTATTCAGGGTTTCAACTTCTTCTTGGTTTAGGCTTGGGAGGAGGCAAGTGTCCAGGAATTTATCCATTTCTTCCAGGTTTACTAGTTTATGTGCATAGAGTTGTTTGTAATAATCTGTGATGATGGTTCGAATTTCTGTGGAATCTGTGGTGATATCCCCTTTATCGTTTTTTATTGCATCAATTTGGTTATTCTCTCTTTTCTTTTTAATTAATCTGGCTAGCAGTCTGCCTATTTTGTTGATCTTTTTGGAAAACTAGCTCCTGCATTTATTGATTTTTTTGAAGGGTTTTTTGTGTCTGTATCTCCTTCAGTTCTGCTCTCATCTTAGTTATTTCTTGTCTTCTGCTAGGTTTTGAGTCTTTTTTTTTTTTTTTTTTATCTTGCTCCTCTAGCTCTTTCAATTTTGATGCTAGGGTTTCAATTTTAGATCTCTCCTTGCTTCTCATGTGGGCACTTATTGCTATATATTTTCCTCTAGAGACTGCTTTAAATGTTTCCCAGAGATTCTGGTATGTTGTGTCTTCGTTCTCATTGGTTTCGAAGAACATCTTTATTTCTGCCTTCATTTCGTTGTTTATCCAGTTAACATTCAAGAGCCAGTTGTTCAGTTTCCATGAAGCTGCATGGTTCTGAGTTAGTTTCTGCATTCTGAGTTCTAACTTGATTGCACTGTGGTCTGAGAGACTGTTTGTTATGATTTCTGTTCTTTTGCATTTGCTGAGGAGTGATTTATTTCCAATTATGTGGTCAGTTTTAGAGTAGGTGTGATGTTGTGCTGAGAAGAATGTATATTCTGTAGATTTGGGGTGAAGAGTTCTGTAAATGTCTATTAGGTTTGCTTGTGCCAGGTCTGAGTTCAGGTCCTGGATATCCTTGTTAATTTTCTGTCTCGTTGATCTGTCTAATATTGACAGTGGAGTGTTAAAGTCTCCCACTATTATTGTGTGGCAGTCTAAGTCTCTTTTTAGATCGTTAAGAACTTGCTTTATGTATCTCGGTGCTGCTGTATTGGGTGCATATATATTTAGGGTAGTTGGTACAGGTACATATATCCTGTATTGGGTACATGTATCCTGTATACAGGTACATATATCCTGTATATATTTAGGATCGTTAGCTCTTCTTGTTGCATTGATCCTTTTACCATTATGTAATGCCCTTCTTTGTCTCTTTTGATCTTTGTTGGTTTAAAGGCTTTTTTATTGGAGCATAGGATTGCAACTCCTGCTTTTTTTTTTTTTTTTCTCCATTTGCTTGGTAAATCTTCCTCCATCCTTTTATTTTGAGCCTATGTGTATCCTTGCATGTGAAATGGGTTTCCTGGATACAGCACATCAATGAGTTTTGACTCTTTATCCAGTTTGCTAGTCTGTGTGTTTTGATTGGGCCATTTAGCCCATTTACATTTAAGGTTAATATTGTTATGTGTGAATTTGATCCTGCCTTTTTGATGCTGGTTGGTTGTTTTGCCCATTAATTGATTCAGTTTCTTCATTGTGTCGATGCTCTTTACCATCTGGTATGTTTTTGGAGTGGCTGGTACTGGTTGTTCCTTTCTATGTTTAGTGCTTCTTTCAGGAGCTCTTGTAGGGCAGGTCTGGTGGCAATGAATTCTCTCAGTAATTGCTTGTCCGTAAAGGGTTTTATTTCTCCTTCACTTATGAAGCTTAGTTTGGCTGGATAGGAGATTCTGGGTTGAAAGTTCTTTTCTTTAAGGATGTTGAATATTGGTCCCAACTCTCTTCTGGCTTGTAGGGTTTCTGCTGAGAGATCTGCTGTGAGTCTGATGGGCTTCCCTTTGTGGGTGACCCAAACTTTCTCTCTGGCTGCCCTTAGCCTATTTTCCTTCATTTCAACCCTGGTGAATCTGACAATTATGTGCCTTGGGGTTGCTCTTCTTGAAGAATATCTTTGTGATGTTCCTGTATTTCCTGGACTTGAATGTTGCCTGCCTTGCTAGGTTGGGGAAGTTCTCCTGGATAATATCCTGAAGAGTGTTTTCCAGCTTGGATTCATTCTCTTCGTCACATTCAGGAACACCTATCAAATGTAGATTAGGTCTTTTCACATAATCCCATATATCTTGGAAGCTTTGTTCATTTCTTTTCACTCTTTTTTATCCAATCTTGCCTTCTCGTTTTATTTCATTGAGTTGATCTTTGACCTCTGATATCCTTTCTTCTGCTTGGTCGATTCAGCTATTGAAACTTGTGTATGCTTCGTGAAGTTCTCGTGTTGTGTTTTTCAGCTCCATCAATTCATTTATATTCCTCTCCAAGCTGTTTATTCTTGTTAGCATTTCGTTGAACCTTTTTTCAATGTTATTAGTTTCTTTGCATTGGGTTAGAACATGATATTTTAGCTCAGAGAACTTTGTTATTACCCACCTTCTGAAGCCTGTTTCTGCCAATTCATCACACTCATTCTCCATCCAGCCTTGTTCCCTTGCTGGTGAGGAGTTGTGATCCCTTGGAGGAGGAGAGGCATTCTGGTTTTGGGTATTTTCATCCTTTTTGCGCTGGTTTCTTCCCATCTTTGTCGATTTCTCCACCTGTGGTCTTTGTGGCTCGTGACTTTCAGATGTGGTCTCTGAATGGATGTCCTTTTTGTCTTTCTGTTGCTGATGAAGTTAGTTCTTTCTGTTTCTTAGTTTTCTTTGTAACATTCAGGCCCCCCTGCTGTAAGACTGCCGGAGGTCCACTCCAGACCCTGCTTGCCTGGGGATCACCTGCAGCGGCTGCAGAACAGTAAGGGTTGCTGCCAGTTTCTTCTGTTATCTTTGTCTCAGAAGGATACCTGCTAGATGTCAGCCTGAGCTCTCCTTTATGAGGTGTCTCTTTGGTTATATGGGGGTCGGGGAGCTTCTTGAGGAGACAGTCTGTCCCTTATAGGAGCTCAAGTGCTGAGCTGTGAGCTCCATTTTTCTGTTCAGAGCTGCTGGGAGGGTACGTTTAAGTCTGCTGCAGAAGAACTCATAACCGCCTTTTTTCCAGGTGTCTGTCCCAGCAAGGTGGGGCTTTATTTATATGTTCCTGTCATTCTGCTGCCTTTTTTCAGAGATGCCCTGCCCAGCTAGGAAGTAGCCTAGTCACAGTCTTCCAGCAGAGGCATTGCTGAGCTGCTGTGGGCCCTGCCCAGCTGCTGTGTGAACATCCTTGCAGTTTTGTTTATAGGAATATAGTTAGAACTGCTTCGGTAATGGCAGACTGCCTCAGTAATGGCAGACCACCTTGGTAATGGCAGACCGCCTCAGTAATGGTAGACTTCCTCGGTAGTGGTGGACTGCCTCGGTAATGGTGGACTGCCTTGGTAATGGTGGATGCCCTTCCCCCCACAGAGCTGGACCAACCCGGGTCCAGCTGTGCTATGTAACTCTCAATCCAGAGCATTTCAGGTTTCTGGTCTTTGTAGGGTTGGGACGAGCTGAGACAGATCACTTTGCTCCCTGTTTCAGCCCCCTTTTTTTCAGTTGAATGGGTGACTCTGTCTCCCAGGCGTTCTAGTTGCCAGTTGAAACAGTGCTCGGATTTGTGTGAGTTTTTGTGTGGAGACTCACTGCACTGGCCGAAACAGCCATGCTGGAGACTCATGGTGCTTTTCTGCCCAGGAATCTCCTGGTCTGTGGGCAGTAAAAACTTGTTTGGAACTGCAGTGATCACTCACCCTCTACAATTTCGCTGGGAACTGCAATCCAGAGCTGTTTCTATTTGGCTATCTTGGATCCTCCCAGTGATCATGGTTTTTTTTTTTTTTTTTTTTTTTTTTTTTTTGCAGTAACATGGATGGAGCTGGAGGCTATGATCCTTAGCAAACTAATGCGGGAATAGAAACCAAATACCACATGTTCTCACTTTTAAGTGGGAGCTAAATGAAGAGGAGCTTATTGCTATTGAGATTTTAAGGGATCTGAATAACAGGAAACCTCTTTGCTACTCACATTCTCAGCAGACTGAAAAATAAGGAAAAAGAAACCTACAAATGGAGGCTAAGATAATGTTTTTATTTTTGATAAATTGATACTGCTGTTGAAGCTTACGTTGATAAATAAGTCAGTTTCCTAAAGCAAAATCCCAAGCTTAGGTATAGACGTCTGCTCAACCATAGAAACCCTGAACCTCTAAAGGGCTCCCTGTGGGCCGGGGTCCTTACTAATCAATCAATAAAGTAGTAAGCAATTTCAATAAAGCATTTGTTTATGAGTGGGATGCAGATGTGGAGCCAGAAAAATTCTATAAAGAGGTGGACTAGCATGAGGAATATCAGATACTGCTATGAAAAACAACATTGTCTTTTGGTCCCAAACAGCTCTGACTGGGATCTCATATAAAAGGATATTTTTCTAATGTATTTGGCAGTTAATGAAACTAGTGATCTTACAACACAAAAATAAAGGTGAAGAGATTGAAAACGTTTTATGAATTTATAAACATACAGCATCAATAATTTATATATATATGATTTCAAGAATTTTAAAGTAATTTTTAACCTCAACCAGAATTTGTTGCTAAAGATGAATACAACTTTTTGTGCTGGGCAAAAATCTAGCTATAGTTTCAATAGCCACATTGTTCGGTTGTTCTGAGGTCCTGATCAGAAACCATAGTAGGGTCAGACTATTGAGGATAAATTCAGGGAGAGGAAAATTGACCAATAAGATCTCCGCTGAGCAAAGACAACTTTGAAACGTTTCACAGATGTATAGTATAGTTGTCTTCCTAGTGTAAGGAAAAATTCAGAAATGAAACTGAATGTAGCAAAAGCAAGGAAAAAAGTTAATAAAATTCAAAGATAGGTAAAGAAAAGCAGATGAAAGGACTTCTGTTTATATTTGAATTCTCATAAGTGAGATTTGCTAATACATTTTAATATGGTGATTATTATGCAAAAAGGAGTTAGAGATGGATGGATTGAGTATGCTGGCAGAAAGGTACTTTAATAAATTACTCTTGATGATAGCATGTGATGCCCTTTTGAATGAAAGGATACAGTTCAGGTCTGGCAGCATTTAGGGTACTCGCTGACTTCATATGTTTAGCAATATAGAAGCATGTAGACAGCATCATGTAGATGCTTGTAGACCCCTTGATGGTTCCATTCAAAAAATAAATTTCAATGAAATAGAAACACATTTAGATAGACCTGAACTTCTAAATGTATGATGTGGTGGGTTTCCATAAACCCTTGAGGGTATAGTTTAAGACAGGCAACTGCATTTGTTTGATTAAAATATGGACCTGTAAGTAAAAGTTATAAAACATAAAGTGAGAGATTTTAAAGTGATATAATTAAGGAAAGTTTTACCACTAGGTTAAAGAAAAGTGGAGTAAATTTCTTAGGGACAGGGGAAAAATTCTACCCCTACTTACATATAGGAAGAGAAACAGCAGGTTTTTGGAAATTTTCAAAGGTAGATGTCTGACAAGATGATCTCTCAAAATCTTTCTATTAAAGCAATTTTATGAAATGCGGTCAGAAAAGAGCACAAAGTTCTTTGTCACAGCTGCAGAGCTGAAGTCCTCAGAATTGGCTGAGTGAATAGCAGTCATTTATTGCAAAAATATCAATCACTGGGTGAAATTATTCGTTTTTGTGTAATATGAGGCAGCTCTACAGTGTCCTGAGACACATTTACTTCAGTAAATCACAGAGAATGAGACTGATTATTCCCACTTATCTTCTCACTTTTCGAAACAAATGAAAAAACAGAACTGCAAACTTATCAGAATGTCATAATCAAGGTTGCCCCTTCAGCAAAAAGTGGAAAGCCAGTTTTACACTAAACATGTCATGACAGAGAGCTACTTTTCATTAGGATGTGGAAGAGTAGGAAATATTTTCTATTTTCTTCTAATACCAAGAAAACACCAAAAAAACTAAAAATTAGCCCCCCACCCCCTATAATATCATTATAGAGTATTGGCTTAAAAATGTACTAATAAATTAAATTCTAGAGAAAGAAAAGTGCTTCATAGTTGTACAAAGATAAGACGTTGCTTTCATATGTTGTACCAATTACCTAGTCTAGGTATAGGTGGACAGAGAAGGTAGCCTCCCACAGCAAGAAAGACCTTTGCTGGGTGAGAGATTTTAGTATCAATCACATGAAGTTAAGCATATAGCATCAAATCAATTCCCCTAAAAAGAAATGCAGGGGAAAATAATGTGCAGAAATTAATTATATAAGTCGAGCATAACATGGAGAGAATGAACACCACCAATAGTTGGTTATTTGACAATAAAATGGATAAATCCTTGGCAGCACAGTTTAAGAGAAAATAAGCTAAAATGTATTACCAAATATTAAGAAACTAATAAGGATGAGAACAATGTATGCCACTCATTTCAAAAGTAACTAAGAGGGCATTATTATTGAACGCTTAGGTGCAATGGACAATTTCCCATACAAATGCAACTTACAAAATTGACACAGGAAGAAATGGAATATATGAATAGTGCTTATCTAATAAAGACCTTTAATACAAAATTTAAAAAATAAAATTAAACAGAATCATAAGGTTTTTAACATTTGAAAATCAGTTTAATTTTCCACATTGTCAGATTATGAGAAAAAGTAATATGATTATCTGAGTAAATACATAACAAATGTTTGATGAAATGTGATAATCACAAAACAAAGAAATGTTTTTGAAGTGAAACAGATTTTTCTAAATTCAATAAAATAGATCTACAAAAAAACTGTGACAAACATAATTTATAGTACTGTATTTAACGTTTGCCCTGCAAGATTGGGAATAGCACATGGATTATTGGTGTTATTCTTTCTATTCAATGTTGTACTGGATAGTCTCAGCCAGTGCAGTAACTCAAAGAAAAAAAAAACATGCAAATTAGAAAGAAGTGAAATTGTTGCTATTCACAGGTAATATTATTGGGCATGTAGAAACCTCATATTTATATATAGATATTAGAATTTTTAAGTGAATTTGGTACAGTTCCTGGATAAAACATCCATTAAAAAATTGTACTTATTTATATCAAAAACAATGAATTAGTAAATAAAAATTTAAACATATTGCTAATAAAAACACATCAAGTACCAGAATAAATCTACTAAAGCATACATAAGACATCTAAAAGAAAATTATAAAAGTTTATAAAAGCAATTATAGAATGCCATAATGAATGATGGACTATAACATGGCAAGGGGTTGGAAGATTCAATATTGTAAAATGGTATTTTATAAAAATTAATATGAGATGTATGGATTTAATCAACTTATGCTCAATATTATTGGTAGAATTTGACAGGTTGATTTTAATATTTAGCTAGAATTGCAAAGAACCATGAACAGTCAAGAGAGGTTTGAAGAACAAAATTTGAGCAATTATTCTAATCAAATGACAATAGTATTGATAATGGTGCTCTAATTTGATATTGTATTGGTGTGAGTATAGACAACTATATTATTGGAATAGAGAGTCCAAAAATGAACCTACACTTACATGGGTAATAGATTAATGACAAAGTTTGCACTTTGCAATGACAAAGGAAAGTCTTTTCTGAAGATGGTGTTGGGTTGATTGGATGCCCAAATGGAAAAAAGTTGATCTTAATGACACGTCATAATACAAAATCAATTTCAGAGGGGTCATGGATTTATTTTATACTTTAAGTTCTAGGATACATGTGCAGAACATGCAGGTTTGTTTCATAGGTATACATAAGCCATAGGTTGATGGTTTGCTGCACCCATTGACTCATCATCTACATTAGGTATCTCTCCTAATGCTATCCCTCCCCTAGATCCCCACCCCCAACAGGGCCAGGTGTATGATGTTCCCTTCCCTGTGTCCATGTGTTCTTATTGTTCAATTCCCACTTATGAGTAAGAACATGTGGTGTTTGGTTTTCTGTTCTTGTGTCAGTTTGCTCAGAATGATGGTTTCCAACTTCATCCATGTCCCTGCAAATGACATGAACTTGTTCTTTTCTATGGCTGCATAGTATTCCATGGTGTATGTGTGCCACATTTTCTTCAGATCGTGGATCTCAATATGAAAGTGTAAACAATAATGTCTTTAGAATAGATTACGTGAAAATAATCTTTCTGAACTTGGTTAGAAAAATTTTCTATATAGTGATACCAAAACACCAACTACAAAGAAAATGGATGATATATTGCAGTACATTAAAACAAAGAATGTTTAGCCAATAGTAACATTAAAAATAGTGAAAATCAAGTCATATAGTGGGCAGAGATATTTATAACACATATAATCTTAAAAGATTTATATCCGGAATATATGAAGGATTCCTACAAATCAATAAAAAGATAATGCAGTAAGAAAAAAATGGGTACAAGATTTGAAAAAGCACTTCCAATGAAAAGACATCTTAATAACCATTAACATAAGGAAAGGTCTTGGACTCATTAGTCATCAGAGAAATTCAAATTAAAATCATATGCAATACCCAACCTAATAACTAAAATGAAAGCATGGATAATACCAAATGTTTAATGAAGTGGATAAATTTAAACTCCACTTTTATGGGAATGAAAATAGATTTGAAAAAGCATTTAGCCTTTTCTATTAAATTTGAACGTATATATACCCAGTTACCTAAAAATTTCGCTAGTGGTTAGACAATCAACCAAAATGTTTATATATGTCACACACACACACACACACACACACACACACACACACACACACGTTTAAGAGCACATTACCTGAATAGCCCAAACTAGAAATAACCCAACCACTTCATCAACTGTGAAATTGACAGAAGAAAACATTGTGCTATATTCATAGCTTCTAATACCACATATGAGCTACAGTTGTATGCAACAAGATGTGTAAATACTACAAAAATACCAAACAATTTCACCTTGTTATTAACTTGTTATTAATTTACCTTATTATTCCTCTTGGGAAGTGGTTTAGAGAGGCTTTGTTCTAGATACCATTTGCATTATCTGCCCAGGGGATGCTGTGTTCTCTGTGCTGTTTCTGTATCACCGTGTAATTTGGGGGATTTATAATTTTGCCTTAAAACTTTATTTAGTAATTGCTATTTTGAAGAGCATGAATTTGCAATTATGCAAATAATTTAAGAAGTGACATCAAAATATGTATGTAGGAGAGTTATTAGTACTTTTGAGGCAAATAATTTTATTTTATAACCCAGCATTTGTACTTTCTTTTCTGAGATGCTCCATTGTCAGAGAAAACAAGGTGAAGGCCAAAGATTGAGAAAACAATTGTTTTCAAAATTATGTTTTATTTAATGAGGATAAAGATTTCTTTAGCTCATCAGATCATCTTTGGTGATTGAGCCAGGATAATCGGCTGAAGGAGTAGTTTATAAACAGGCCGTGAAACAGAATATGTTTTTCACCCAGAAAAACCACATGACATTAGTTGTATATCCTTATTGTGGTTTCCTTAGCCCTGACATTATCCAGTGTAAAGTCTTCAATTTATTTTGAGACAAGATTTCTCCTGGGAATGTATTTCTGTATTGATGAAAAAATGTCCTGACCTCTGCTTGAGGGTGGCTTACCCTAAAGAGGGACATTATGACATTTTGCCAATGAACTCTGAACAAAACTTGCGAAGTTTTTCTAAAGCAATTGCTAAGGGGTCCCAAAACCATGCTCTGAAGTGGAAAATGAGACTGTTTTTGGTATGTTAGAACAATAACAGGTAGCTTAAGTGATGCTGCTTTTATGCTCTAAAGAATGTCACTTAAGTGGCTACTTGGCTAAAAGCACACACAAAACATGTTCTCACCTTGCTCAACTTGCCATCAGTGCAGAATTCGGTACTTATCAAGGATCTACCTGCCATGAATGCATCATACCTTGGCTCAAGATCTCATAACATAAGATAAAACTTCATAGCATTTTACAGCTGAGGAAAAGCAAAAAGTTTTACTAGATGAGAGCCTTAAGACCGGGAAGGCAGAAGTCTGCCTGACACATAGCTGAATAGTAGATTGTCAATAAATGTGTTTCCAATGAATAGAAATTAAATATCTTCCCTTATTGAAAAGTAGTCATTGGGTTCTTAGTGTTTTTCTGACATACTTTGTAGGTTAGATCAAAGAGGATGCTCTGAGTTTAGGTCCCTAAAAGCAAAAAAGATTGCCAAACGCAGTATTAGATTAGACATTAGTTTTGACTTGGGATTAGATCCAGTTGCAAGATTTCTTAGCACCATTTCCTAAAACCAGAATTGAGCCCAAGATCATTAGGTAGGCAGAATGGCTGGTGGTAAATACAATGCTTTGTCTCATACTCTGAAAGTAAGAAGGACCCTGGATTAGCATGTGTGTGGCTTACTCATTACTCGATGCGAGGACTCTGTTACCTGTACGAAGACAGGAGAAGAGGCATGAGCTCCATCTAGAAAATAAATTGGTGACAGCTACCAATGGTCTACATTTCAGAAACAGTCTTTGTACTCACTTGTGTTTTAATTTTTATGTGCTATGTTGTGCAATATAATTTGACCAGATTGGATGCATTGGTAAAAACAAATGCTTTTGAAATTCCCGATACTATTACTACTACTGCTAAATACAAATGTAGACAGGATGAATCTGCCTGGGTAAATCTTGCTTGAAGGGTGAATAGTAGTTTTGTATCCAAGACCATAGGAATTATCAGCAACTCTATCAGGTTGCCCTTTATTCACATATCCTTTCCTTTTTTTTTTGCTGTAGAATATAGTGAATAGAGCTGATTGTTCTATAGGAAGCACATAATAGCATAGAGAGTTAATGGGAGTAGGAAGGCAGACACATGTTACTGGGAAATTGAATAATAAAAATAGGCATTCGGATAATTGCAACAGATGGGCTTGACATGAAACAGAAAAGCACCACTGTAGAGAATGCTGCATTTTTGAAAACAGTAGCTAGAACTGTATTTATTTATCTAAAATATCTCATTTATATGTAAGCAGACACAGGTGCACCAAAGTTCATTTTCCAATACTATACTTACAACAGTCTAATTTATGTGGCTATTTAAAAATAAACACTGCTGGCTGCGTGTGGTGGCTCACGCCTGTAATCCCAGCACTTTGGGAGGCCAAGGCAAGTAAATTACCTGAGGTCAGAAGTTTGACACCAGGCTGATCAACATGGTGTAACCCCATCTCTATTAAAAACACAAAAAATTAGTCTGGTGTGGTGGTGGACTCCTGTAGTCCCAGCTACTCAGGAGGCTGAGATAGCAGAATCGCTTGAACCCAGGAGGCAGAGGCTGCAGTGAGCTGAGATTGTACCCTTGCACTCCAGCCTGGGTGGTAGACTGAAACTCCATCTCAAAAAACAAACAAATAAACAACAACAAAAAACCTTGAAACACTCCTATAAAAAATAGAATATGACAAATATGTGGCAGGCAATTATTGCAAAACAGTTGATAAATTTATGGAGGATTGTATTCCTTCAAAAGCTCACAAATATATATATATATATACATACATAATATTTATCTAATCTCTATGTAAAACTTCACTGGCAAATATCTACAATGTTTGTATCTAGGATGCCCTTAGATTTTGTTTAACTAGTCAGTGGGTTTAGTTTTGTTACTGCAAAATTTGCTTGTCTCTGGCCCATTTTTTATGTTTATTTCTTGCCGACCATGTTCTAGACTTTGGTTTGCTCCATGTATTGGCCTTTCTTTTCTATTTAATTCCTCCTAAAGCCTTGTCTGGCTCTGAGCCATTTCTAACTCATATCTGCTGCAGGATAACTTATGAATCTGTCCTCTTGTTCAGTCCCGATTCTTTGGAGGATCACTATAGAGGGTCAGCTTGGCAACCAAGGCGTGAGAAGGTTTCTAAAAATGCTTATTGCTTGGCAGGTGAAGATGGAACTTGACTTTCTTAAGACATTTACTTTCATTTTTCCTCAGCTCTCCATGGTTTATCTTATGCATGAGCAGACAAGCTGCAGGGAGACATTGAGTAACATGGACACCTGTGAAGAGCTTGGTGTTCAAGGCCTCTTCCACATGCCTTGTGGTAGCTGTGATGGTTAATTTGATGTGTCAACTTGACTGGACGGAGGGATGCCAAGACAGCTAGTAAAAGATAATATCTGGGTGTGTCTATGAGGGCATTTCCAGAAAAGATTAGAATTTGAATGGACAGACAGAGTGAAGAAGATCATCCTCACCAGTGCAGCTGGGTATCGTCTAATCCAAAGAGGGCCTGAACAGAACACAAGACAGAGGATGAGTGAATTTGTTCTTTGCTTTGAGCTGGCACATCCCTTTTCTCCTATCCTCAGACATTGGTGCTCCTGGTTTTGGGGCCTTTGAACTAGGGCTGGGACTTATATTATTGGTTCCCCTGGTTCTCGGGCCTTTGGGTTTGGACTGGAACTATACCACTAGCTTTCCTGAGCCTCCAGCTTGTAAACAGCAGATAGAGGGACTCACCAGCCTCTAAAATAACCTGAGCCAGTCACTCACAATAAATCTCTTTCTACACATCTATAGATATACTGTTGGTTCTGTTTTCCTGGAGAACCCTGCCTCTATAGTCAGTTTTCATACCTTTTTTTTTTTTCATACTTTATGTTCTGGGGTACATGTGTAGAATTGCAGGATTGTTGCATAGGTATACACATGCCGTGATAGTTTTCTGACTCCATCCACCCGTCACCTATGTCAGGCATTTCTTTCAATGTTATGTCTTTTCAACCTCCCCACACCCTGCTATCCCTCCCCTAACCCCCAACAGTCCTCAGTGTGTGGTGTTCCTCTCCCTGTGTCTATGTGTTCTCATTGTTCAACCTATGAGTGAGAACATGCGGTGTTTGGTTTTCTGTTCTTGTGTCAGTTTGCTGAGAATGATGGTTTCCAGATTCATCCATGTCCCTGCAAAAGACATGAACTTATCTTTTTTTATGGCTGCATAGTATTCCATGGTGTATATGTGCCACATTTTCTTTATCCAGTCTATCATTGATGGGCATTTGGGTTGGTTCCAGGTCTTTGCTATTGTAAACAGTGCCACAATGAACATATATGTGTGCATGTGTCTTTATAACAGAATGATTTAAAATCCTTTGGTTATATATCTAGTAATGGGATTGCTGGGTCAAATTTCTATTTCTAGATCCTTGAGGAATCATCACACTGTCTTCCACAATGGTTAACTGATATACATTCCCACAAACAGTGTAAAAGTGATCCTCTTTCTCCACATCCTCTCCAGCATCTGTTGTCTCCAGATTTTTTAATGATCGCCATTCTAACTGGCGTGAGATGATATCTCAATGTGGTTTTGATTTGCATTTCTCTGATGACCAGTGATGATGAGCATTTTTTCATGTTTGTTGGTCGCATAAATGTCTTCTTTTGAAAAGTGTCTGTTCATATCCTTTGCCCACTTTTTGATGGGATTGTTTTTCCTTGTAAATCTGTTCTAGTTCTTTGTAGATTCTGAATATTAGCCCTTTGTCACATGGGTAGCTTGCATAAATTTTTTCCCATTCTTTTGGTTGCTAGTTCACTCTAATGATTGTTTCTTTTGCTGTGAAGAAGCTCTTCAGTTTAATTAGATCCCATTTGTCTATTTTGGCTTTTGTTGCCATTGCTTTTGGTCTTTTAGTCACGAAGTCCTTGCCTCTGCCTATGTCCCGAATGGTGTTCCCTAGGTTTTCTTCTGGGGTTTTTATGGTGTTAGGTCTTATGTTTAAATCTTTAGTCCATCTGGAGTTAATTTTTGTGTAACGTGTAAGGAAGGGATCCAGTTTCAGCTTTCTGCACATGGCTAGGCAGTTTTCCCACCATCTTTGTTTTTTAAAAATTGAGTCATTGATATGACAAAGGATTTAGTGACCATGAAAACATTACTCATGCACTATTTCACTTCTCATGTGCTTTATTGTTACACGGGGATTAAAGGTGAGAATACAGGCTGGGCAAAGTGACTCATTCCTGTAATCCCAGCACTTTGGGAGGCCGAGGTGGGTGGATCACCTGAGGTTGGAAGTTTGAGACCAGCCTGACCAACATGGAGAAACCCCGTCTCTACTAAAAAAATTATCTGGGCGTGGAGGTGCATGCCTGTAATCCCGTCTACTCAGGAGGCTGAGGCAGGAGAATTGCTCGAACCTGGGAGGCAGAGGTTGCGGTGAGCTGAGATGGCACCATTGCACTCCAGCCTGGGCAACAAGAGTGAAACTCTGTTTCCAAAAAAAAAAAAAAAAAAAAGGAGTGAGAATACCAAAGAATATAATGATGACTCCTTACCTCCTGTTGTTCACGGATGCTGTAATAGATTAACTGCTTCCTCATTTGCTATTCTCCCCATTTCAGAGAAAGCTGGCAATGTTGGACCCTTAACGTCAGCCTGATGTTGAAGATGTCCAACTCCAGTAACGAGGTCAGGCTTAAGAAAGGGTGGAGTATTGTGATTTGTGTGACCCTATCTCATCATCCCAGTTTGTGAGACTGGGAATATACTTCGAAATACTTCAGATCTTTCTTTTGCTAATCCATGGAACAAAATATCTTAAGCATCTATTAAGCATCATGAACTGTGTTGTTCCCACATTCCAGTTGGGGAGACAAATACCTAAAACAATTGTGATACCTTCTAAGTGCTATAAAGGAAGCAAATGGTTGAAATAGAGAACAGATTTGCAAAAGAAACCTCTATTAGGTTAGATGATTAGGAAAGACTTCATATGACTGATAGAGAGATAAAAATAAAATTTGAAAAGAATTTAATCTTTTAAATTAAATCTTACCAAGTAAAGGTCCTAAGAAAGTCAAGTTCATCTTCACCTGACAAGCAACAAGCATTTTTAGAAAACTTCTCATGTCTTGGTTGCTAAGTTGATCCCCTATAATGATCCTCCAAAGAATAAGGAGTGAACAAGAGGAAAATGGAAGAGTCAATGGAAGAATATTACACACAAAGAAAAGAAGCACATGCCAATGGCCGGCTATAAAACTGGTGGAATGCTAACATATTAAAGAAAAGTAGGCCGGGTGTGGTGGCTCACACCTGTAATCCCAGAATTTTGGATGTCCAAGGCGGGTTGGGAGTTTGAGACCAGCCTGACTAACATGGAAAAACCCTTTCTCTACTAAAAATACAAAATTAGCCAGGTGTGGTGGCACGTGCTTGTAATCCCAGCTACTTGGGAGGATGAAGCAGGAGAATCGCTTGAACCCGGGAGGCGGAGGTTACAGTGAGCTGAGATCATGCCATTGCACTCCAGCCTGGGCAACAAGAGTGAAACTCCATCTCAAAAAAAAAAAGAACCAAAAAATTATGACCTCTGATCCTCAAAATTTACAAGATCATGAAAAGAAGGAAAGACTGAAGGTAGTCGAGGCATGGTAGCTCACATCTGTAATCCCAGCAGTTTGGGAGACCAAGGTGGGTGGATCACCTGAGGTCGGGAGTTTGAGATCAGCTTGGCTAACATGCAGAAACCCCCTCTCTACTAAAAATACAAAATTACCCAGGCATGGTGGTACATGCTTGTAATCCCAGCTACTTGGGAAGCTGAGGCAGGAGAATCGCTTGAACCTGGGAGGCAGAGCTTGTGGTGAGCTGAGATGGCCCCATTGCGCTCCAGCCGGGACAAGAGCAAAACTCCATCTCAAAAATAAACAAAGCAAATAAATAAATAAATGAATAGAACAGCCATGTGTCAGAACAGCTGTGGTCATGAGGAAGAGGAATGCAAGCTATGTCAGAGCACGATCAGGGCTTGATCATATAGGGCCTGTGTGCCAAGGGAAGGAGTTTACATTCGGTACGATAGGAAGCAATTAAAGTGTCTTAAAGAGGAAAGGAAAATTTTCAAATTATTTTTGCTGAAGTATGGAGAATAGATTGAAGAGGGCAAAAAAGAAGCAGAAAGGCCAGTTAGGAAGATATAGTAGTTCAGGCAAACTAGGATGATGACCAGAAAATGCGGTAGTGGCCATAAAGGTGGAGATCCAATTATAGAGATTCAAGATATACTTTGATAATTGAATTAATTTTACCTGTAGAAAGATTGTTTTGCAGTTTGTGTTTCTACTCACGTGTGTTTGAATTTTTGTGTGTTATATGGTGCAATATAATTTAACCAAATTGGATGATGCATTGGTAAAAACAATTACTTTTGACATTCCAGATAGTATTACTCTAAAACACAAGGGAGGTTCCTGGCTTGAGCAAATCTGTGGATGGGTGTGCAATGTAGCACTGCAGACATTAGAAAGGAAACAGATCTTGGAAGTGTGACAGGACTGCTAACTGTCCTCTCAATCCTAGTTCTTCCATTAATAGAAGGCCATCATCTTAGCTTGGTCCATGGCTACCCAAAAGACAGATTATGTTTTCCAAACTTTTTTATAGTCATGTCTGGTCAGGTTACTATGCTCTGAATAATGGAATGTGGAGGTGCTAAGTGAAATTTCCTATTAAGTGTTCTTTTTTTAAAAAAATTTTTTATTGCATTTTAGGTTTTGGGGTATATATGAAGAACATGAAAGATTGTTGCATAGGTACACACATGGCAGTGTGATTTGCTGCCTTCCTCCCCTTCACCTATATCTGGCATTTCTCCCCATGCTATCTCTCCCCAACTCCCCACCCCTGCTGTCCCTCTGCTATTTCCCCCCAACAGACCCCAGTGTGTGATGCTCCCCTCCCTGTGTCCATATGTCCTCATTGTTCAACACCTGCCTATGAGTGAGAACATGCGGTGTTTGATTTTCTGTTCTTGTGTCAGTTCTTAAGGAGAAAATGTTTATCTTTCCTATATTCCTTTCTTCTGGCTGCAACATGTGTAGAATGGCTGAAGCTGGGGCAGCCATCTTGGATCATGAGGGCTAAGTGTGTTAGAGCATCAAGCGAAGAGTTATCAGGACTCCAGGCTTGAACTGCTTGTCTTCACACTTTATTGATACGAAGAAAGGAATATTCTTCTGTCTTTTTAGAGCAACGGTTGTTTGTCTTTTTTTGCCACTCAGTTATGACCCTGAAACTACCTGATAAAAGAAGTCACATCAAGATCCTTTCTTAGATGCAGGGTCTCGCTAGGTTGGCTTTAATCTCCTGGGCTCAAGTGATTCTCGCCCTTCAGTCTCCTGAGTAGTTGAGACAGGCTAGCTTGTAGGTCAACCTCTCAAGATCCTATCTGTAAGAAAAAAAATAACATTATATTAAGTTTGTGAGAATTGTTAGAGTTCCATGTGATGTGGAGACGTGGCCGTGAGACCTGGCACACAATCATGGTGTTAAATTCATGAGAATGTGTAAGTTAAACTCAGGAGAGGAGGGAAGAGCACTCAGCAGAGATTCCTGAGTAATTCCTGCAATCCAAGGTGGAATACAGGAGGAAGGATTGGATACTAAGAAGGAGCACTTACAATGTAGGAGAGAAAACAGATAAGAGCTGTATCACAAAGTTCAAGTGCGGGGCAGGGGGCGATTAAGAAATAAGAGATTAATTTACTTAAATTCGGCCGAGATATCAGCTATACTGAGAAGCAAGAAGTGACCACTAGCTTTGGAGTTAAAGTGGTCACTAGTGATCCTGACAAGAATGGTGTCTATTGAGAAGTGAGGGTGCTAGCCTGACTAGGGTGGGTTGGAGGTTAGGAATCTGGGGAATTTTTAGAGATAATTCTATTTAGGTGTTTTGCTGTGAAGGGAATCAAGGAAATGAAGCATCAGCTATCTGAGTATATGAGCAAATCTGTATCTGTATCTCCAAAGTTCATATGCTGAAGTCTAAACCCTCAAGGTGATGTTGTTAGATGGCGGGGTCTTTCAGAGGTAATTAGGTCATGAGAGTGGAGTCCTCATGAATGGAGTTAGTGCTCTTATGAGCAGAGGCCTAAGAGATAGCTAGTTTTCTTTCTACCATGTCAGGCTACAATGGGAAGATGGCAGCTGGCAATCCAGGTAGCCTGCTGGGGGGATCTCACAAGAACCTGAGTATGCTGCCATGCTTATGTGACACTCTAGCCTCCAGAACTGTGAAACATGAATTCCTGTTGTTTTATAAACCACCCAGTCTATACTACTTTGTTACAGCTGCCCAAAACTAAGACAGTTACTAAAGATAGTTTCTATTACTATATTTACCTGACATAAAAATGCATTATTTTTAAATGGTTAGATGAACATTAATGTTTAAATCAACACTTTGTAATTATGGGGGAAGCAAAGCACTAGAACTTTTTTTAATGAACAAAATAGTAGAGGCCCAGTTTTGATTTTCTGAAATTAAACACAGATTTTTATTTTAGCACTTCTTTTAGTCAATAGCTACAGTCACAGATTATCTTGTGTTTGTGCTATGTATTTTATCATTGAGATAGGGATAGTAAATTAAAACTAAAATTAAATATATTCATTCTCACCTAATTTTCACACTTTTGTTTTCAAAGCTTTCTAAAGTAATCTGGGAGAGGAAATTAGTACTGATACTATGTCAAGCAAGGAAAATTACCAGATCTATGTGTGATGTGCAGAGAGACATTTGAGGGAATGTGTATCTTTATATCACTTTAAAATTTATTTGATCTATTCAAAAAGTCATTTGGCCAGTAGATGTGAAGAATAAGGATCACATTTCCTCAGGATTTGTAGACAGGCATTTTGTTAAAATGCACAAGATTTTGAATCTGTTTTTTCTCATCTTCTTCTCCCACACCACAAGTCAGATGTCAGAGAAAAGGGAAAAAAATTGAAAAAGCAGTTATCTGATTTGCTTTGTAGTCACAACTTAAACATTTGTCCAATGTAAAAATTAGAGAGTCAGGATTTGAACCAGGTCTATGTGTCTGTGTAAAGCCTATGCATGATTTTCCTGCCACAAGAAGTATGTCTCACTATAGATCACACAATTTTATATCTCCATGTCTTGATGTTCTAAACTTTGCCTTCTCCTAGTCTGCAGACATGTTCTTCCCCCAGTCTGTTGAACCTCCATTTTTAGGCTTTCAGGGTTTGTGCATGTCTCGAATGTAATGTTATCGACTGGAGCTTCCCTTTGCTGGGCTGTGTGACCAGTGCTTGGGTGATCCTGCTAGTGTGTGGCCCTTTGTCGCATGACCCAACCGTTAATGGGGACCCTGGGTGAACACATACACACATGCAAAAATACACACACAAATACACACAGAGTTCCATTTTGCATCAGAATGCAGATTGTAAAACAAAGTATTGGATATAGAAACAGTCTTTATTAAAAACAAAAGAACTGGCCAGGCATGGTGGCTCACGCCTGTAATCCCAGCACTTTGGGAGGCTGAGGAGGGTGGATCATGAGGTCAGGAGTTCAAGACCAGCCTGACCAACGTGGTAAAACTTCATCTCTACTAAAAAATACAAAAATTAGCCAGGCGTGGTGGTGTGTGCCTATAATTCCAGCTACTCAGGAGGCTGAGGCAGGAGAATTGCTTGAACCCGAGAAGCAGGGGTTGCAGTGAGCTGAGATCACACCACTGCACTCCAGCCTGGGCAACAGAGTAAGACTCCTCAAAAAAAATTAAAAAAGTAAAATAACCTACATAAACCTTGATAAAACATATCATTTTTTGTAATTCTGTAAGTAAAATCATAATATAATAATTTGATTCTATTGACAGTAGAAGATCAAGGCAGCTTTTCTGAGGCTTGGTGGGGGCAAAAACTATTTGGGAGAAACTACTACATTTTCATATCTATGATACACAGATAAAAAAAGAATAAGCACATTTGGAATCAAAATGTCACATTTGTGAGGAACACCAAACAGTACTCTTAGAACTTCACAAATGTGAACATAATTTTACAAATTGGTGGTTCTAGTCTGAATCATCTATGTAATTGAGATTCATGAATTTCATTTTATATGATAGTCACAAATAACTGCTTCAAAGTGTTTGTCTCATATTTGCAAACTACGCATCCAACAAAGGCTTAATATCTAAAATCTACAAGGAACTTAAACAAACCAACAAGCAAAAGCCAAGTTAACCCCATGAAAAAGTGGGCAAAAGATACAGATTGTTCCCAAAAGAAGACATGCAAGCAGTGAACAAACATATGAAAAACATGCTCATCACTAATCATCAGAGAAATGCAAATCAAAACCACAATGAGAGACCCCTCATACCAGTCAGAATGGCTTTTCTTAAAAAGTCAGAAGATAACATTTGGCAGGGCTGTGGAAAAAAGTGAATGCTTATACACTGTTGGTGGAATGTAAATTAGTTCAGCCCCTGTGGAGAGCAGTTTGGAAATTTTCAAAGAACTAAGAGTTGAGCTACCATTCAACCCAAAAATTCAATTATTGTGTATATACCCAAAGGAAAAGATACATGTACCCGTATGTGCATTACAGCACTACTCACTGTAGCGAAGACATGGAACCAAACCAGGTGCCCATCAGTGGTGGATGGGATAAAGTATGGTACATATACACCATGGAATACTATGCAGCCATAAAAATAATAAAATTATATCCTTTGCAGCAACATGGATGCAGCCGGAGACCATCATCCTAAGTGAATTAACACAGAAACAGAAAAACAAATACTGTGTGTTCTCACTTACATGTAGGAGCTAACCATTGGGTAAACAGGGTCATAAAGATGGGAACAACAGACAGTGGCGAGTACAAGAGGAGGAACGGAGAGAGGGAGGCAGGGCTAAAAACTATCTATTGGGTATGATGCTCATTTCCTGGGTGATGGGTTCAGTTGTACTCCATACCCCAGCATCACACAGTGTACCTTTGTAACAAAGATGCATATGCACTCCTGGAATCTAAAATAAAAGTTGAAAAAGGAAAAAAATATTAATTTCACTGTCTCTCTTACTTGATTGTCATCTTTCAAATGAGGCAACAACCTTTTAATCATTTCAAATAATAGTTTATGAATTCTGTGATGAATAGGGAAGACCCATTTCTTTATACTCAATGTATGCAACTCAACAACATTACAAATTACTGCTTGCCACAGTCCTGTGGTTCCCACATCAGTGGTGTTTATCATGGGTATTAAATTTGTAAAGTTCACAGTATTATTGTTTGCCCTTTACCTAAATCCTGAGAGGGAGGATAGAGCAAATTTTTGTGGCTCTTCAGCCAATGAGCCCAGAGAAAGCCTTGGAACTTGATATCCTTCTTTTATGTGAGAGAATTGAGAACCAAATACACAGTGTGTGTTTCACCTCAAAGTTAAATTAGAGCTTTTTAATGAAAATAACTTATAGTTGTAACACCATCCTATTGTGTTAGGAACTTGGAGTTAATGCTACTGCTTGTGTTGGGGAAAGAGGTTTATTGTTGCCTAAAGCGTCAGAAATAAATTTAGAGCAATCTCAAAGGAGGATCCTTCCATGAATGACCTGCTCTCTTTTGTGCTCTTTTCTGTTTGTTTCAAGGCAGTATTTTGTTATTGCTAAGAGCCAGTCCAAATCTGATCAACAAACAGAGGTTTCTCAAGAGAATGCTGGTGTGCTTTTTATCTTTGGAATTGTTTAGTTTATCTTTAGCTTTAAACTGTCTTGGAGTAATTAGCTTGATTTGATGCTTTAACAGCAAGCAAGCCTCAAAACTCTTAACAGAGAAAAAAAATGGATAACAGAAAAAAAGGGAAAGATAATGAAAAATTGCTGTTAATTTTCTCATTTTTAGAGTACAAAATGATAAAAGTTTTACTTACTCATAAAGTTGTTATCTGTCTACAGAATACGTATAGAAATATAGAAATAAACAAAAAAAAGGAAAATTTACCAATAAGGCTTAAGCTTAGTATAGTTTTATATGCACTAAAAAATGTACTCTTGTGGCTTATGAGCTATTAAAAGTAATTTTATTCATGTTTATTCTTGCCATGTTGACAATTGTGTGTATGTCTGATAAGAGGTAGAAATATTAATTTATGAATTATCACGATGAAACTGATGGGTTTTTAGTAATAGAATTGTTTTTAAGTCATATAAGACAAAACAAAATTTATTTTTATTGCCCTTTTAAATAATGTATTATTCAGATAAAGGTTTATGGTATTGGTGTGGAGAAGTCAACAGTTTGAGTGACCCATCCACCCTCGCCAAGGGTTGCCAACTCCTCTCTCAGGGCTGACCATTCTTTAGAGCTGGAAACCATCTTGTTCAGTGCTTTTCCAAGGCTCTTGTTGGAGTTCTAGGAGAGGTGTATCTCCTCAAAATCCCTCTGGTGAGCTGAGGGTACAAGGACATGACTGGATATTCCTTATAGGTCATCAACCACAAAAGCATTTAAGTAATTTATTTGTTTACAGTCTGGGTAAGTTATTATTTATTTAAGGGAAGCTTTCACAGAAAAATGGATTCTGGAAAGTGTTAATCCAGTACAGAACTTCAAACATATACAATACGTCCCAGTGATACGCCAGTATATGGTGGAATCAGGATTAGATATTAATTTGCATACTTGTTTTACTCATCTTTCCCTCATTTCCTCCCTCCCTCCCTTCTTTCCTTTCTTCCTGGCATTTATTTGCTAAATATTAGATAAGCACATGCTGTTTGACAGGTACATTGCTTGCCAGAGAAAGCACCGAGATCCCTTGCAAAAAGACACACAACAAACAAATAAATCACAAAACAATATGATGAATGCTATAACAAAATATGAAAAAGAAACCTGGAGCACACAGATGACTGGATTACTGTAAGATGAGCAATAACCTTTTCCCACTCCTAGTACCATGGTTAAGCATTTGAACTCTGCAATCAGATTTACTTTTGAATCTCTTCACTGCTGATTAGCTGCGTGACCTTTGCTCAGTTCCTTAATATGGTTTGATTTGTAAGTTTTAGACAAGGGAGATGTAATCAGAAAAGCACTACCCTTACTCTCTGCTTATAAATCCATGGGATGTCTGTTTACCTACTAATTCTCCCTTTTTGCAGGAGAAGAGAGAAGCGTTCGCCTCTAAGGCTAACTCCTTTGCTAGAGCCCTGGATGTCATCCCTTGTATGAACTGAAAAATGGTGCCCCTTCATTGGTTCGTTGTTCATTTATGAATGGTGCCCATTCATTTCTCTGCTGCATCATTTGTTTGTCCCTTTCTCTGGGTTTATTCCCGTTAGCAAAAATGCCTTAATGGCATCCATGTTAAAATTCTTTAAGCCCACATCTCTGTTCCTCCTCACAGCAGTATTTCTTAAAATATTGATTAAAATATGTACTATGAGTATGCAAAAACCTACAGAGTAATATAATGGGCTATAGAGACTCAGAAGGGGAGGGTGGTTGGGGAGCTAGGGATAAAAACCTACGTGTTAGGTGCAATGTACCCAGGTGACCAGGTGATGAGCGCACTGAAATCTCAGAATTCACCACTGTATGATCATCTACGTAGCCAAATACCATTTGTACCCCCAAAGCTACTGAAATAAAAAATTTAAAAAAATCTGTATAAAAGAGGAAAATAAGAACAAAACAGCTGCTTAAAATATATACTTATAATCTTTATTTCCTCATTTCACATTTTTTTCTTAATGCTTAGTATACTAGGAAAAACAGCTCTCACTTCTCAACTTTGGGGCCTAATGGACTATCTTTATTTGCTTAAAATATTTACATAATTTTTGCAAGTAATTTAAATGAGGAAGAATAAAGGTAATTGAAAATGACCTTTTTTCTAAAAGTATCATAAGCATTAAACATAGCAAATTCATTTGTATCAAATATTTTTTGATATAAGCACTTCATGAAAAAGAATATTGTCATATGCTCTTTTAACAAAAAGGGATGGTCAGGTTTTTGTCACAAAAGAACTGTTTGATGAAGTCCTTCCTATTAAATTACTTACTGAATAATAATACTGTATCTCCTTTTTGTACTTAGAAGAATATTGTCCATACATTGATTATTTATTTATTTATTGAGTCAGAGTCTTGCTATGTTGCCCAGGTTGGTCTTGAACTTCTGGGCTCAAGCTATCTTCCTGTGTTGGCTCCTCAAAGTGTGGGGATTACACACGTGAGCTGCTGTGCCTGGCCCCACTGATTCTTGAGTTTGAAAAAATTTATTTATAGGGCATCATGTGAAGACTCATAGTCTGATATTTCATTTGTATAATCAATTTAATCATTATTAGTAGAATCTAGCCTGTTGCTATCCCTCTCTCTGGGTTCATTATGTCATTTTTTCTAATAATGGTGAAGTGTCTTTTATAGTTTCTTTACCATTATAGATTGGGAAAAAACTCTAAATTCTCAGTGATATTTGATAAAAAGTAAAACAAGCTACAAAGATAGCTTTCCCAGTATTTTCAGCATATATTTTTGAAAGATAATACAATACATTGGGTAACAGAATAAAAAATATTAAGGAGTGATGATTTATTTCACTATTACATTATCCTTTTAGGTGAGTCTAACATTTTCCATCTTGTCTTTGTTTGGGCTGCTATAAAAAAAATACCTTAGACTGGCTAACTTAAAAACAACAGAAGTTTATTGCTCACAGTTCTGGAGGCTAGGATGTTCAAGATCAACATGCCAGCAGATTTGGTGTCTGGTGAGGGCTTGCTCTCTGCTTCACAGATGGTGCCTTTTTGCTGTGCCCTCACATGGCAGAAGGGATGAGGAAGCTCTCTTGGGCCTCTTTTATAAGGGCACTAACCCATTTATGAGGGCTACACCCTTGTGACCTAATCACCTCCTAAAGGCCCACCTCTTAACAGTATTGCATTTTGGATTAGGTTTCAACTTACAAGTTTGAGGGGACACAAACACTTGGACCAAAGCGTATCTGTTGGTTTTAGGCTTTTTAAAACCATACTTGGGAAGGATAAATAACGATAAAATACATTTTTGAAATAGCAAAATGTTTCAAGATATAGGAAACAAAAAATTCTTAAGATCCCTTCATATGTTTTAGATTTATAAAAGAGTTCAATGGATTCCTGTGCTAATTCAAGTTGTGAGTTTTATTCTATTAAGAAGTAGTTCATATTTTATTTGTATTTTTGTGGAAGACTTTAAGAAAGAATAAAAGTGATATCATTCCTCACAAACAGAACTGTTCAAAATGAAACAAAACAATGAAAATCAGATCCATTGGCCCCTGATTGCATATTGATGGTTAACTTCCTTTTATCAAGCATTCTGCTCCCCACCATGAACCCAATGAAATAATCCTTTAAGGTCATTAATAACTTAAGTTTTGATAAAACATGTAGTTAACTTTGAGGTCTCATTGTAGTGAATCCGTTCAGGGTGCTACATTGCTGACTTCACCATCCCTCTTGAAATTGAGCTCTGAGTGATTTCTGTAACGTCGTACTCACATAGCAGTTTTCTATCTACTTTACCTCAGTTCTTCTTAATCTCGTACTCCTGTTTATTCAGTCTTCTGAATATTGGAGAACCTATAGTCTGTCTTCAGCTTTCCACTCCATATATAGTCAGTTCTCTGAATTTGTGGGTTCTGCATCCATGGATTCAACTAGCCACAGATTGAAAATGTTTGGAAAAAAAAATTGAAAAATACAATAAAAAATGGTACAAAACAATACAGAATAACAACTATTTTACAAGGCATTTACATTGTATTAAGTATTATATGTAATCTTTTAACTGTAGAGATAATTTAAAGTGTATGGGAGGATGTACATAGGTTATATGCAAATACAATGCTGTTTTCTATAAGGGACTTGAGCATCCACGAATGTTGGAGTAGATGTTGAGGAATAGAGGGTAAACTGGAATCAATTCCCTTTGAATACTGAAGAATGACTATACTCTCTTTTTGTAGTTACCTAATTCATTCCTATGTCTATGTCAGTAAGTCTCCATTTGGATATACTGTATTTCATATGGCTCACAATGAACTATTGCATATCCCTCCTCCAAACTGGTGTTCCCAAACCCTATATTTTCCCTGTCTCAGCAAATAACATCACCGTTTTATGTTGCTGGGTACAAACCTTTGTGAATCTTCATCCTTTGTTATTCAATGCTAAACTCAGACATGTCAATCTTCACAATTATATTTATGTAAATTTTTACTATCTTCTTTATAATAACTTTAAGCCACCCTTATCAGTAACCTAGACTACTGCACCAGTCTTCTAAATACTTTCCAATCTTGCTTTTTTTGCAACTTAGTTTCCAGTCAGCAGGCAGAGAGAGTTTTCTAAAGACTTTCTTACAATACATTACTCTCCTGATTAAAACCATTTAAATGCTTCCAATTGCAACCAGAATTAAATAAAAACTTTTGATTATCAGCTCTTGCTTACAACTCCTCTTCTTGTTACTCTTCCCATTATTCTCTTCTCCAGGCAAGCAGGCCTTCTTTCTGGTTCTCAAACACTCAAGAGAATAAGTTTTTAATTAGGTTGCTCCCTCATGAAGGAAGAATGCTGTAAAAGGCCATCTCTGTTTGCCTCCATTTTCCTAGAATGATGAATACTCCACATCCTAGGTCTGTAGTCAAACAAAATATTCTTGAACTGGTGGTTACTTAGCACATTCCTCTTCCATAGGGGGAAAACAGAGCTTGGGAGTGGTATGGCCAGTTTTGGGTTATGCGCTAATTATCTATGTGCTAAATTAAAACAAATATTATGATATATAGAGTTAGAACTCAAAGATGGTAGATAACTTTTATTGTTGGTTATGAGAATTAGAGGCCTGCTCCTTCAAGAAGCCTTACCAGTAGGAAAAAAAAAATTTTTATTAGTCCATTCTAATGCTGCTAATAACAACTTAGCTGAGACTGGTAATTTATAAAGAAAAAAGTTTTAATTAACTCATTTCCACATGGCTGGGGAAGACTCAGGAAACTTACAATCATGGCAGAAGGGGAAGAAAATACATCTTTCTTCATAGGGCAGCAGGAGAGAGAAGTGCTGAGCAAAGGGGGAAAAGCCCCTTATAAAACCATCAGATCTCATGAGGACTGACTTACTATGATGAGAACAGCATGAGGGTAACCACCCCCATGATTCAGTTACCTCCCATTGGGTCCCTCTCATGAAATGTGGAGATTATGAGAACTGTAATTTAAAATGAGATTTGGGTGAGGACACGGCCAAACCATATCACTTATTATGTATAATCAGTATTTGAAATTTTGTTTTGATCATGACATACACTAAGAAATGTATTTTACTACATGGTTCAAATCATACATACGTATAAATATATATATGTACATGAAGTTGAAACAAAAATTCACATAGCTGTACTTACTCTTTCAATATGTAATGTTCTCTGACATTTTCTCTGTGATTCTATTTTATTTCCATTAAAATTAAATTATGGTTATAATACACTAAATTGATTCCAACTAATTAGTCACCGTCTAAGTTTAAAAAACACTAATACTGTTGTGTCTACAAGATGCCGTGACAGCAATGAAGAAAAACACCTAAATCAGATGGGAGGGTCAAAAGGGGTTTATCAGAAGATTTCCTAACTCCTGGAAGTAGATGATGTCCACAATATTGAAAATCAAATTTGGTGTACTTTCTCTGGGATCCTGAAAACAAATTTTCCAAAAAAAGTTAGAATGAGACACAGTGTAAACAAGCAATAGAACGAATGAAAGAATAGGAGAGTTCAGAAAATCGCTGTAAAATACACATGCCACACTTAATTCCTATTAATTCACAATTTGAGACAAAGTCAAATTTCAATTTTATGCCCCAGAAAGCATATGCCAAGTCTTTAAACATTTGTTTACCATGTGTTTATGGAGTGCCTCTAAAATTCCTAGAACGATGTTACTTTTTACTTGGAGGAGTGATTATACTTAATATTTATGTATTATTATCCTATAACCTTGAATATCGAGTACTGCTGAATTATTAAATCTGAGATATAAAGGCTAAGAACAATAATGATGATAGTAAGAGCTAGTATTCACCGAGTGCTTTCTACCCTCAACATCCATTTTGGAATGATCTCTAGTGAGCTTGAGTTACTACTGACTGTGGAGTATGACTTTATGTGATTAGTTGTTCCACTTACAAGTTGGATTTTCTTGCATTTAATGCGTTTTCTATAAATGATGCTTGGAATCATCTAGTGGGAAAAAGCTAAAATACTGACTGAAGTATTTTAACAGTAAAGCTTTCCCTGGATGAAATAATGAACCAATTTTAATAGCCCCTTTAAGGTGGTTTTAACTTTTCTGTCTCACATGGGTTTTGAGCTGTTTAGCTTTATTTTTAAGTCTTTATTATAGTCTAGGAGAGTGGATTGGTTTTCAATAATTGCCACATACCTCCTTCACATTCAAGTTATGCCCCACCTCTTTTTTAATGCCACTTTTTTTTTTTTTTTTTTTTTTTTTTTTGGGTAAAGCCTCTCTTTAGAGAACACAGATTGAAAGCAATATTATGGAATCAGTTTTGCGTTTTTGCCTGCTGGAATGAGTTATTTGTTGGAGAGCTGCTTCTAGGTATGAAGTAGCCTCAGCAAAAATTCTTGGAGGCAGAGGCTGAGTCTCCAGGGCTGAGAACCACCCATACCCAGGTCTCCCACATGGAGGGGTGCCATTTTGCACGAATGATGGTAAACAGCAACAAAACAAAAACAAAAATAGGCTTTCAGTGAGGAAAGCCTAGAGGAAGCCAGGTGGAGCTAATGCGACCAGGCTCAGAAGGGGAACGAGGAAAGAGGAGGACTTGTGGACCCTTGGCTGAGAAGGGGATTTGGAGAAATATCTAAGGGGATCTTAGGTTCTTTTCTGTGAATATTCTCTCAGGATACAGTAAATTCTACATTGCCCAGTGATGGTTTTGTGTATTTTCTTTCATAGCAGCTTTAAGGGGAAGAGGGCCTAGCCAACTCCTGATACCCAGAAGCAAAGCTAGTAATCTGGACTCACAGAAAGTAAAATGACCCCAAAGTTGCCTTCTCCCTTTACCTATGTCAGAACTGAGTTGTTCTTCCTGAGACTGAGACAGATCACCTATGATATGACTCCTGACGAGAGAGCTATGCCTGCTATTCTTTAATAGTAGGAACTTGGGTTATTGGATTTTATTTTGTCTTTCTTTTAATTTGCCACCCTCCATGTAACAAAGGGCCTAGCTTTAAATTTCAACTTTGCCCTTACCAAATCATGTGGCCAACTCTCTAAACTTCTTTCACCATCTGCAATAATTTGAGTGGAGGGGGTGGTAATAATACCTTCCTGGAGTTTAAAAAATATTAAGTTTAAAATGCATGCTAAGTTCCCGGGTACATAGGAGTTGCTTAATAAGATTCCCTTCCCACACATCCATCGTTCTGCATCTAAGAGGTTCCATGAGAGAAAGCATTTCTTGACTCTCCATTGGGAAGATCTTGCCAGACTCTGAGGTCTTAGCTGCTGTGTGAGTGGTAGTTTTCCCTCTGCTCTTACTGTTTTTAAAGCACCCATGGGATGCCGTAGTGTGTATTCATTGTTTATACTGCCACTCCTCTCTTTTCTGACAGTACCCAGAGCTTCTTTCTAGGTTGTCTACGGTAGCCTCCTAAACATTTTATCTGTTCCTGGGGAAGCTGACCTCACCCTGTATTCTATTCCCTGGGCACAGAGCCTGATAAAGAAGTGAAACTATGGCTCAAGGAAACCAGTCATGGTGAACCTCATGACTCTTTCCAAAATGCTGGTCCAGAGGCATTTTTCTAAATGGTGTGGTGCTTTGGCTATAAAGGCTCCCATGAGGAAAACAAGTACTGGGAAGAAGTTAACACAGGGAGAAGTCAAAATAAAGAGAACCAGAGATAAATAGAATTAAAGGACTCCAAACTCTGTTCAAATCATGTCTTACGCCCAACATGCCCATTCACTTTGGGTTACATGAGTCAATAAATTCCCTTTATTACTAGACACATTTGGGTTGTGTTTTCTCTTCTTAAGGCAAAATTACCCTAAATGTCTTAGTTACCATGAAGGTGTGTATGTGGGGACCTGTATTGTCACTAAAGAGGAGTATTAAGTGTTACTCTCTCTGTAATTCTGACTGAAAGTAAAACCATTCTTAGGACAGTGTTTTAGATGCATATAAAATAAAGTGATAAACTGTAACTGGTATCTTGGTTTACTAATAATCTTGGGTTTACTATAGTGATTGAATTCAGCAAACATTAGGAGAACATACTATTTATTAATATTTTTAATGGAACAACAATAAAAAGCCTTAAAAACATAGAGCTTCTTATTGTGGATAACAGAAACACATCTATTTTTATTCTCCTTGTTATTATAATACCAGCACATTTAGGATTAATATTTACAGATTTTAAGGATAACCATATGTCATGATGAAATTTGGTTCAGCCAGTCTCCTTCACCTTTTTGTTTTCAATGCTGTTCCGTAGAATAGCAAACCATTCTAAGTAAATAAGTGCGTAGAATTTACTAAACCTGAACTCTTTGGCATTACAGCCATTGTCCAAGATGTCATTCTGGTTTGTGAAAGTGATGCTGACTGGCCTGTATTCAGCAGTTCAGCAGTATCAGCCAAATAGACATGCTGCTGAGTTCATGAAATATCCATAGACTGCACCGGGCTGTTGCACCTGCAGCACCATTTCTCTAGTCTATAGCTCAATTTTGTTTTTTTAAAGAAAACAACATTTAGTTACTGAAATCAATCAAATTTATAATAAATTTGACAATTAAAACAGCATGACAAGACTTAATTTATCAAGAATTAGTGGTAATTAAAATAAGCTGAATTTCTAATGTTCAGGGCGTTATATTCTAGATTGTACTTGGGCATCACTTTGTCTATATTTATATATAAGGTGATGTTCCATCTTAACTATTTTTAAATGTACAATGCAGTAGGGTTAACTGTATGCATATGGTTGTGCAACAGCTCTCTAGAACTTTTTTGTCTTGAGAAACTGAAAATTATATGACCATTTAACAACTCCCTCTGGCCCCAACCTGGCCACATACTCGATCCTGGCAGTCCACTTTCTATTTTCTAAAAGTGTGACTGCTTTAGATACCTCATTTAAGTTGAATGGTGTACTTTTGTCTTTTTTGTGACTGGCTTATTACACTTAGCATAATGTCCTCAAGTTTCATCCATGTTGTAGCATATAAATAGATTTTCTTGACTTCCATCCGGCGCACAGCTCCGATGGAGGCGGCGCGGAGGCCGTGGCTGGAGCTGAGCCGTCGGAGGCCGCCCCCGGCGGGCGGGCCTTCTGGCGACCACCCCTGGTTTCTCCTTGGGGGTGATGAACGGGAGCGTCTCTGGGTCGAGCTGTTGCGCACCGTGAGCCCAGAGCTGAGCCTGGATCAGGAGTTGCCTCCACTGCCCGCCTTCCCTGGACAGGAGCGCAGCTGCAGCCCGGGAGCCACTGAAGTCTTCGCTGTGGGACCCAAGACCTTCTCCTGGACGCCCTTTCCGCCAAACCTATGGGGCCCCGGCCGCTCCTACCGGCTGCTTCGCAGGGCAGGAGGGCACCTGGAGTCCCCCAACGGGTCCACTCCCCAGCACTTGGCACCTGATCCCTGCAGGGCACCCAGCGTGGAGCCGCAGCCGTCTGTGGAGGGTGCCGCAACCCTGCGCAGCCGCCCTATGTGCCAGAAGGAGTTCGCCCCCAGGCTGACCCAGCTGGATGTTGACAGCCACCTGGCCCAGTGCTTGGCCGAAAGCACAGAAGATGTGATGTGGTGAGCGCCTTCCAGGGAGCCCAGCGCTGTGTCAGATGCCCGGACATGCCCTCCCCCGCCAGAAGCCCCTCCCCCCACCAGAAGCCCCCGTCCTCCCAGCTCTCCAGCTTGCGCATTAAAGCAGGGTGCACCTGTCTGTTGTGATGAAAAAAAAAATAGATTTTCTTCTTTCTTTCTATCTATCTATCTATCTATCTAGCTAGCTAGCTAGCTAGCTATCTATCTATAGATAGATAGATAGATAGTATTATACTTTAAGTTCTGAGGTACATGTGCAGATCTTGCAGGATTGTTAAATAGGTATACACATACCATGGTGGTTTGCTGCCTCCATCCCCCGTCACCTGTATTAGGTATTTCTCCCAATGTTAACCCTTCTCAATCTCCCCATTCCCTGTTATCCCTCCCCTAGCCCACCATCCCCCAGCAGATCCCATTGTATGATGTTCCCCTCCCTGTGTCTATGTGTTCTTATTGTTCAACACCTGCCTATGAGTGAGAATATGCGGTGTTTGATTTTCTGTTCTTGTGTTGGTTTGCTGAGAATGATGGTTTCCAGATTCATCCACATCCCTGCAAAGGAAATGAACTCATCCTTTTTTATGGCTGCATAGTATTCTGTGGTATATATGTGCCACGTTTTCTTTATCCAGTCTATCCTTCATGGGCATTTGGGTTGGTTCCAAGTCTTTGCTATTGTACATAGTGCTGCAGTGAACATACGTGTGCACGTGTCTTTATAATAGAATTATTTATAATGCTTTGGGTATATACCCAGTAATGGGATTGCTGGGTCAAATGGAATTTCTGTTTCCAGATCCTTGAGGAATCACCACGCTGTCTTCCATAATGGTTGAACTAATTTACACTCCCACCAACAGTGTAAGAGTGTTCCTCTTTCTCCACACCTCTCCAGCATCTGTTGTCTCCTGATTTTTTAATGATCGCCATTCTTTTTTTTTTTTTTTTTTTTTTTTTGAGACGGCGTTTCACTCATGTTACCCAGGCTGGAGTGCAATGGCGCGATCTCGGCTCACCGCAACCTCCGCCTCCTGGGTTCAGGCAATTCTCCTGCCTCAGCCTCCTGAGTAGCTGGGATTACAGGCACGCACCACCATGCCCAGCTAATTTTTTGTATTTTTAATAGAGACGGGGTTTCACCATGTTGACCAGGATGGTCTCGATCTCTTGACCTCGTGATCCACCAGCCTCGGCCTCCCACAGTGCTGGGATTACAGGCTTGAGCCACCGCGCCTGGCCAATGATTGCCATTCTAACTGGCATGAGATGGTATCTCAATGTGGTTTTGATTTGCATTTCTCTAATGACTAGTGATGAGGAGCATTTTTTCATATGTTTGTTGACTTCATATATGTCTTCTTTTGAAAAGTGTTTGTTTATATCCTTCGCCCACTTTTGAATGGGTTTATTTTTTTTTTTTTTTATTTTTATTTTTTTTCGTAAATCTGTTTTAGTTCTTTGTAGATTCTGGATATTAGCCCTTTGTCAGATAAGCAGATTGCAAAAATTTTTCCCCATTCTGTTGGTTGCTGGTTCACTCTAATGATTGTTTCTTTTGCTGTACAGAAGCTCTGGAGTTTAAGTAGATCCCATTGACCTATTTCGGCTTTTGTTACCATTGCTTTTGGTGTTTTAGTCATGAAATCCTTGCCTATGCCTATGTTCTAGATGGTTTTGCCTAGGTTTTCTTCTAGGGTTTTTATGGTGTTAGGTCTGAGGTAAGTCTTCAATCCATCTGGAGTTAATTTTAGTGTAAGGTGTCAGGAAAGTGTCTAGTTTCTGCTTTCTGCACATTGATAGCCAATTTTCCCAACACCATTTATTAAACAGGGGATCCTTTCCCCATTGATTGTTTTTGTCAGGTTGTCAAAGATTAGATGGTTGTAAATGTGTTGTTGCTGCAGAGGTTTGTGTTCTGTTCCATTGGTCTATGTCTCTGTTTTGATACCAGTACCTTGCTGTTTTGATTACTGTTGCCTTGTATCTTATGGGAATTCCTTTTTATGTGATGGGTCACTTTTTTCTTACTGCTTTGTCTTTGACTTTTGACAGTTTTATTATATGTCTCAGTGTGAGTCATTTTGTGTTTATCCTATTTTGTGTCCTTTGCTATTCTTGAACTTAAATGCCCATTTCCTTCCTCAGATTTCGGAAAATTTTGGCTACTATTCCTTAAATTTTCTATTCGCCTTTCTTTCGTTTCTCCTATACTTCCATAATACATATATTGGTCCACTTTCTGATAAGTCTCCAAGGTTTTCTTTACTTTTCTTCATTTTTTTCCTTAATTCCTCTTACTTGATAATTTCAAATGATCTGTCTTCAGGTTTGCTGATTCTTCAACTTCATCATGTCTGCTGTTGAAATCCTCAGTGAATTTTTCCATTCAGTTTATTGTACTCTTTACCTACATTTCTGTTTGGTTCTTTTTAATACTTTCTATATCTGTTGATATTCTCATTTTGTTTATGCATCTGCTTCTTTATTTTATTTAGTTGTCTACCTATGTTATCTTGAAGCTCACTGAGCTTCTTTAAGATTATTATTTTGGATTCCTTGTCAGGTAATTCACAGATCTCCATTTCTTTTTGGTTAATTTCTAAAAATTTAATTTATTCCTTTGTTTGTGCCTTGTTTCTGTTTTTTTTTTTTCTTTTTTTTAAATTTCTTTTGTGTATGTGCCTTGTTATTTTATTGGCTGTTATTTATGCATTTGAGAAAGTAGCCACCTCTCTTAGTTTTTACAGACTAGCTTCATTCAGGTTAAGACCTTCACCAAGAAGCCTGACCATAGATTCTTGGGGTCTCACAAACTCCCATATAATCCCTCTACAGTTCTAGCATTTTACTATGATCAGTTAAGTTTTTATTAATGTTTCCATTTGATAATCAGAAGAGGTTTATTTAAGAAAAAGCTACTAAATCTTGGTAACAGATTCATATCTGAACATATCACAATCAAACTGTCAAAAGCCAGAAACAAAGAGAGACTATTAAAAGTAGTAAAATAAATGAGACTTTTCATGTACTAAGGATCTTCAGTAAGATTATCAACTGTTTGCTCATTATTTCATCTTCTGGTTTTAAAGATACATGGCTCTTATATATAGTAATATAAATACATTTAATGACAAATGGTCATGGTGGGGCAGCATTTTTGTGGTGTTGCTGAGGTTGAAAATCATATCGTGTGATTTTTTTTTTAACCACTTAATTTCTGTTTTTGAGAGCATACATACAGTATTTGAAGGAGGTCACCAATATGATGTACTACTGAGAACAACAGAAAACTGACAACTATAAAATAAAATGGAGATAAGACCAGAAAGGACATATAGCACATTCTTAAAATTCTTTTCTCAAAAATGGCAACAGAAAAAAAGAAGCACATGGAAAGAAGAAAGAAGATAAACACAAAAATGGAATCTGTATGTGAGACAAGGATCAGAGAAAAGTTTCAGAAGAACTCTGAAGCTGAGCTCCAACAGTATTCATAAGTAAATAACAATTTGGATACAAAGCTCAGAGAATTGGAGGAAAAACATAATATGTTTGAAGATGAAAAGGTAAACTGAGAGAAAGAAAAAAGAAAAGGAGAGAGAGCTCAGCCAGGCAGTGTGTACTGTAACAAGAGAAATATGCAACAACTGAAAAAATCACAAAATAATAGGACAGGGAAAACCTTTAAAACCCGTTATTGACCGCTAGTTACCTATTAAATGCCAGTGTGCCATCTTCTATATCAGTGTTAGATAGCTTGACCAATTTGCAGCAACTGTATCCATAATGATGGATTTAATTGCATGATCAAAAGAATTATCATTGGGTTTGTTATTTTATTTTTAGAGATTAAGTTGCCTTAAATTTTGTTGAGTGCTGTGAACTTAGAAAGTAACAGCTCTACGTACCTTTTCTATATTTCTTTCCATTTTTAAAATTTAAGCAAATATCTTCAATGTTAATGCAAGCACACATTTTCCTCTACCATTCTACCTGTTTGCAGTTATGTTTTATACATTTGTTTGTTTACATAATATTAGAGATCCAAAGTACTTGGAATATTGTAATTCAGAATACATTTCCATATTTTTATATAATTTGACATATTATAGGATAATTATAATTCCAATATTCCATTCAATGCAACATATATAAGGTAATTTAGTCTTAGGCAGTTGCCTCTATTTTTTGAGACTTTAGTGATTAAAAAAAAGCTTATATGCATGAAATGCACCTACAGGTTTTTCAGCAATATTTTATCATTTTGATTTTTTAGAAAATGTATTATTTCTGTGTAATAACCTCTTTAGTGAAAAGATTCTCGTTACTGCTTCATTTTTGAAATAATGTTTAATATAGGCATCTTTCCATATATTGGCTCTGCTGCAATAGATTATAGCATCTTTCAAATGGTAGGAACCAAAGATTAAAGCTTTTCTTTACCTGCCTTTTTAGATTTTATAAAAGATCAGAGAAAATTGAAACCATAAGTCATTTTGGGGCAAAATTGTGAAGCTAATTACCAATCTGTTTTTCTCTATATAAGTAAAATTCATGTTTAATTTTACCAGAAATGAGAATTGCAGCCTCTTGGATAAAAAAAAATGTAACTATTCTGCACTTAGCTATATTCAGTTTATTGCATTTATGGATTTTTTTTGGTATTACATGATATCATATAAATATTTATATGATTAAAAAATTTTTTTGAAGACATAAAAACATACCAAGCTAACCAAAACTGTGCCATTTTCCTGAATGGAAAGTTCAGTATTTTAAATGTATATTACATTTTTCTAAGTTAATGTATAAATTCAATGTGGTCCCAGTAAAATATCTGGCAGATTTCAAATAGAATTTGACATGGCATTTCATGAGAAGCATCGTTGGTAAATTTGATTCCATTAAAATAAATAATATGTAAATAAGCAGTCTAATAGTGTTAAATATAAATAACAACACAGGAAAAAACATTTTTACTCTGTATAACAGATGAAAGAGTAATACCCAGGATTTCCAAAGAGAAACATTTGAAATATTTAGGAAGCATGTTAATAATCCAATAAAGATGGACAAGGACAGGAAAAGGACAAATCACGAAAGATGAAACACACGTCTTCAGTAAATATAGATACAAATTTCAACTGCATATTGTATTAATTAGGCTTCTACAGAGAAACAGAACCATTGGAATATGTGTGTGTGTGTGTGCGCGCGTGTGCGCACATATATATATGTATATATATGTATATATACATACACATATACATATATATACATATATATGCATATATATGTGTGTGTATGTATATATACATACATATATATGCATATATATGTGTGTATATATATACATATATATATATAATATACATATTTTATTCATATGTTTTATTATAAGACACTGGTTCATGTGACTTTGGAGGCTGAGAAATCCCACAGTCTGCCATCTGCAAGCTGGAGACCTGGAAAAGCCAGTGATGTTTATTCCAGGCCAAGTTTGAAGGCCTGAAAACCAGAAGTATTGGTAATACAAGTTATAGTCCGAGGATTGGAGAAGAATGATGTCTTAGCTCATGCAGTGAGAGAGAGAGAGAGAGAAGAGAATGAGTAAAAACAGAGAGGATGCCGAGACCAGCTCGGTCCTGGAGACACCAGCCCAGCAACACTGAAGGAGTTAAGAAACAAACACAAAGATACAGTGCAAAGTGGGATCAGCAGGCTAACAGCCTTCCAAGCTGAGCACCTCCAGCAGACTCTGACCCACATATTTATTTTTTTCTGAACAGGTGATTATTATTAACAAGCCGGTGTTGTGTGTTTTCTCATAGAACAAAGATACACTAGGCAGGCATCTGGTGCCTGCTTACCACTGATCAAGGACAAACTAGAAAGCATTCTCCATGAAGGAGCAATTGGGGCAGGATCACATATCCTGTGTTTAAAGAATTGGTTTAACTAGTGTATGATATGCATATACTGTTCACTATTTTTGAACACCCTCAGCAATTTTCTGCTTGGAGGCTGGCTTGGTTTTCCTTGCCGTCATTCTCAGTAAACAATATAATCCATCACACATGTTAGGATTTGTCCCAGCAAGAGGGAGAGAGGAAGAGAGAGAAAGAGGGAGAGAGAGAAGATGAATTCAACCTTCTTCTGTTTTTTTTTTTCATTTTATTTGGGTCCCACATTGGAGAGGGCCAACTGCTTTATTCAGTCCACCTATTCAAATGCTCGTCTCTTCCAACATACCCTTACAGATACACTTGGAAATAATGTTTAACCAGAGTATGTGGGCATTCTATGGCCCAGTCAAGTTGACACATAAAACTAATCATCACATATATTTTTTCATAGAAACCAGTTAAAATATTTTTCACCAGAGTGGTAATTTAAAAATATATTGTCAATATCAAGTGTGGGTAAAGGTGTATGTCAGATATTTGGAATCCTAGTGAGGGATATTTATTGGTATGGTTACTATGAAGGGGAATTTGGTAGTATTCACTAAATTTTAAATGTGCTTGCTTTTTGATGCTGCTATTATTCTTTATAATATATATATATTTTTGAGATGAAGCCTCACTCTGTTGCCCAGGCTGGAGTGCAATGGTGTGATCTCAGCTCACTGCAACCTCCATCTCCTGAGTTCAAGCAATTCTCCAGCCTTAGCCTCCTGAGTAACGAGTAGCTGGGACTATAGGCATGCACCACCACAACTGGCTAATTTTTTGTATTTTAGTAGAGATGGGGTTTCACCATGTTGGCCAGGATGGTCTCAATCTACAGACCTCATGATCTGCCTGCCTTGGCCTCCCAAAGTGCTGGGATGACAGGCATGAGCCGCCACAGCTAGCCTCTTTATATTATTAACCTTTATGTCCAGCACTAGGGAATGAGAAGGTAATTAAGGTATAACCATATTGTTATGACAGTTTCATGTGATGTTAGGAAGAGTTACTAAACATGACGTCTGCCACATAGTGATTTGCAAGGCATATTATGGTATCAAAAAACAAGCTAAGTATACCAACAAATAATTGCACGAAAATAAAAAAAGCAAACTTTTTCAGCATGGGATGTGTGCATTCATAAATGCTACAGAATATCTTGAAGGACATACATGACAGGGATAACAGCAGTTACCTAGACGGCAGTCTGAGGGCGTGGGTTGGTGGAAGAGAACTAACTTGGCTTACTTATCTTAAGTATTATAATGTCTTTAAATCAGATGTAATATAATCTTAATTATAATTTATTAAGAAATTAGCTGTCTAACTAGGCATTAGTTATTAAAATAATTCTACTTAAGTATCTAGTCCAGAGTCAGAAATAGAGACTACACATATTAGGTAAATCGTTTTCGAAAAATGTACAAACACTGTGGCTTCAGTGAAATACTTGGCTGAAGTATAATACCACTTGAAGTTTAGAAGACCGAATTGAAGATTTCTAAAGGTAAAAATTTTAATTATAGATCTGACATGTCTTAGGATAATTCTTGGCTCCCTTTCAAATCAATCAGGAAACACCCTTCCTTTGGACTGCTAGTATTAAGGATTGGCTTGCTGTACCTCCTTTCTACTCTTATCTAGTTCTCACTGTAAGGATCACAGTCCAAACACCTGGTGTCAGAGAAAACCTGCTCTTATGGGACAGACCATTTTAAAGAGCTCATGTATAGAATGAAGTGTACAGGTATTGATCGACTTATGACCTATGCGACTTACGATCATGTGACTTTACGACCACAATCGCTAGCCACAACTGCTCCGACTGCTCCGCGTCTGGCAGCACCAACGTTGCCCAGCTGGGCGTACGACAGTGCAGACCAGCTTCCGGCAGCACTACCATCTCCGCGTGCATATAGCCTACTCAACTTATGACCAAATCGTGTTACGACTGGTCTTTCAGAGCCAATCGTGGTCGTAAGTCGAGCACTAGCTGTATATGTAAGTACCTATCATATGCTCATAAAGTGGTTGTTTCCCTTCATTAAATTTCATAAAATTACCTGATGCTCAAAGAAGGAGGAGGAGAAGAGGGGGTGAATCAGTTTGTGTCTTTATTTTGTAGAAAAAAATGATATATGGTCATTTGTGCTTATGGATAAAAATTGAATACTTATTTGAACACATAATTTTACAAATTTATCTTAAGTTTATATACTTAGGAAAAGAATGGCATACATTTTTACAAACTTTCCCTAAAATCTTTCATTCATTCAATCATATAATGTATTTTGGATGCTTTCAATGAATCGGGTGCTATCCAATGTGGCACTGAAATAATAGGGAACACATTGAAGTTCTGTCCTTGAGCAGGTTAAATTCTGAGTCATAGGCTGACATACAAAAAAGCAAATATAAAATAATGGTGAGATTTAAAAGCTATGAATAAATTCATAAAGGTCCTAGATAGAGAATTCAGATAGAGAAAAATGTCAATCTCAGTGAAGAATGGAGAAGGAAAGCATTCCAGGCAAAGGGGACAGCATTTGCAAATGCTCTGACGTGGAAGAATTTGATATGGATCCATATATGCAAAAAACGTAGACCATGGTAAAAGGATGAATGCTGTTCTAAACGCAATAGAAACCATTGGGGAGTTTGTAACAGTGATCCAGTTTGAGTGTAGTCTGAATAACATTTGTAAATATTGACAGCAAAGTATTAAAAGAACAAAGAAAGCTATCTTGATTATACATATTACTCCAAAAATGCCTTTTGTTTCGATAAACACTATTTGGAGTTTAGAGTTATGTGTTTGGATTTTTGATTGGTTAGTCCAAGAGAATGATCATTAAGTTAAACAGAAGTAAATAAACAGTTTTATTAATTTTATGCATTTTGGGACAGCTAGACCCTTAGGATAGAGATGAAGTCTTCCAATAATGTTTTTTGTCTTTATCTGACTGTTGAGATTAAACTTTCTTCAGTCTGGAACATGTGTCCTTAACTAGATTATCAGATGAATTTTCCCCTCAGTATTAATTTCCACAGTGGTGATTTCAGTATTTAATAAATGCATGACAAGACTTCCCATTAGAGAAAACAATTCTATTCTCGATTGACAGATAAACAGTTTAGCATGAGATCATTTGATAGCTTCTGTCTTAAACTATTTGGTCTCCCAAGGCAGAAGTATTTTTTAGAGCCAGCCCTTGCACCGTGTCATTGTAATGACATCGTAAAACAGTTCTTTTTATACTTTCCAATAAAACAGTGTGACATCTTAAATCTGAGTTGCTTTACTTTTTAAAGGGTGAAGAATGCATGATTCCTTTCCATCCGCCTCCCTCTAGCAAGGCAATCATCGTGTACAAAGAAGAAAGCTCAGGGGAAAAATAGTCTCACTCTATAAATGTATTCAAGGTAACCATATAGATAGAGGAGGAATTGTTCACATTCTGAGAAGATAAGAAGACAAGGTGACAATAACCTAGAATTAGTCCAAGATAGAGTTTAGGTTTTTCAATAGGTAAAAGTAACACATTCCCACACAAACAAACATTCACTCTGTGGGGTCTGAGGTGGTTATCAAAATCATCACAGAACAAGAACGTTTGGGATTAGCCATTGCAAGAGTAAGGAGACTCCTTGTTTTGAAACTTAGGGCCTGGTCCTTGTACACAAGTCAAGTTGGATGGTTCAAGGTGAGGGAGGACTGCAAAGGGAAATGTGCAAGGGGCGATTTCTAGAAGTTGTCTATGTTCACTAGAACAAGTGTCTAAAACAATAGTAACCCATTTCTCTTTAAAACTTCCATTTCAAAAACAAGTACATACAGAGAAAAGAGAAGTTTCTTCATTTCCAATGAATTCTCTCCCTCCTCAAAAGAAAGCACAGCCAAATAAGTAGACAAAACAACTCATAGCCAGAAGTCAGTCTGCATGAAAGATTGCTTATGCATGTTCTGGGAATAATTATTTTAGTTGTGTTGTACAGTGTCAACTTTTTGTTATGAGTCACAACCACCAAAATCTAACTCATCAGAAGGATCCAATTTAATGGAAACATCTGCAGGTATTAATTTGTCAGAGAAAATTTATTCTTGCTCACACATGGTCCTGGTCGTATATTCTTGAAGATTAGATATGGGTTTCAGGTAGATAGTGATGCTAATGCTTGTAACGGCTGTATCCTGGTACAGTACCCCAACCTTAGGCCCAGTAGTCTGAGATATATTGTTAGGAGATATATTCTCTTAGAAGAATAAATCTCAGACTCTTGGGCAATGAAGGGAAAGAAAGCGTTAGGTTGGGGTCCAATTTGCTCTGTGCACAAAATGGTCCTGGTCCTATCTTTTTGAAGATAAAACATGGGTTTCAGGTAGATAGGGGTGCTAAGGTTTATAATGGCTGTATCCTGATACCATACCCAATGTGTTCCCTGTGACTTGCTCAAGCCCATAATGAAAACCAGACTATTTATTTTAGCAGATAATCTACTGGCAAATGTCATCTCTGGTTCATATTTAAGTTGGAATTCTCAGGATTTTTTACTAGCAATGACATTTTAAAAATATTGGCTTAATAACCCAATTTACCTATTTATTCAGAGTCCTATATACCTCTGGAGAACTTGTTCTCACTCTCTTTAACACGTGTTTGCATAATGCAAACTAAAGACGGATTTCCTAAATGCATATGAATGAGTAAACACATTGGCTTGTATAAATCTTGAAACATGAATCTGACAAACACATGAGGACCAGCCTTGTCTAATTGGGTGCTGCCTTTGAAATTCCTAATGCCTGGACTAAGTAGCATTCCTTTCTCAGGAAAGGAAACCTTGACACATGATAGCTGTTTAGCAATAAATATATTTTATGACTATTCAGATTTTACAATTTATTTTTATTTGGAGCATACAATAGAGCTGTGGAAAAGCTGTATGCCACCCTGGGAAAAAAGGGCTCGTTTAAATAGAGGGGATTAATAGGAAAAATAAGGTAGATTAATACAGGAGGAATGAGGTTTTGGATTCATTATCTAAAAATAATGGGGTGGATATAGAGAGTTCTGAGTTTTAATTCCAAAACATCAGAACAAATTAAATCCTAGAAGAAGAATATAGAGATACCCTATTAGGTAAGTGATTATTAAATAGGTATAATATAACCCCCACTTCCGTTTATCCCATTTCCAAAGAGTATATGTGTGCCTTCGCTAAGAATTAGGCATATGTACATGCTGATAGTGAGAAAGACAGTAGGGAACCACTACATTCTCGCATTAGAATGAACTCTATCCAGTCTATCATTGATGGGCATTTGGGTTGGTTCCAAGTCTTTGCCATTGTAAACAGTGTGTCAGTAAACATATGTGTACATGTGTCTTTATAATATAATGGTTTATAATCCTTTGGGCATATACCCAGTAATGAGATTGCTGGGTCAAATGATGTAATGTGGCACATATACATCATGGAATACTATGCAGCCATAAAAAGAATGAGTTCATGTCCTTTGCAGGGACATGGGTGAAGCTGCAAACCATCATTCTCAGCAAACTGACACAAGAACAGAAAACCAAGCACCACATATTCTTACTCATAAGTGGGTGTTGAGCAATGAGAACACATGGACACAGGGAGGGGAACATCTCGCACCAGGGCCTGTCAGGGGGTGGGGGCTAGGGGAGGGATAGCAGGGGATGGGGGGTTTGGGGAGGGATAGCATTAGGAGAAATACCTAGTATAGATGATGGTGGATGAATGCAGCAAACCACCATGGCACGTGTATACCTAGGTAGCCTGCGCGTTCTGAACCTGTACCCCAGAACTTAAAGTATGTATATAAAAAAACAACAAACTCTAAGACATTTCATAAAATCTTTCAGGTTTAATTTCTCCTAAGAATATATCTCAGAGTATTGTGGAGAGAAAGGAAGTAAGCATTAGGCTACCCAGGTTGGGGTTCAATTTGCTCTGTGCACCAACTTTCAAAGAAATCTCTTCTTGTGAAGGCTATCCCTGCCTATCTGGAGCCTCTCTCTGTGCAGTCCCTCAGGGCTCTGCAAAATCAACTGTTACAGTGAATGTCTTTTGCTGACTGTTTTGCCTTTAGATCTTTGTTACTGTAGTTGTTCAAATATGTGCATTTCTTTTTTCCAAAAGTCAGATCTTTTCTAATGAGTCATTTTACTGGAAGCATGTACCATCTTTCTCTGCTTTTTCAAGTTTAATGAGATTTTAAAAGACAGTCATCAGAGGCAAGGTGCAGAAGTTCTAGAGTTGTTTCCTATTTTCCTCATATTAACTAGTCTGTTGGGAGCAAGCCTGTCCCTCACGAGCATGGTGCTTCAGCAAGCAGCAAAAAAAATGGCCAGTTACGTTTTTTTTTTTGGTATAGCCTACTTGTTAAGAATACTTCAGTCAAATTTTATGAAAGTTGACAATAATAGATTTTATGGTTATTCTTGCAAAATGTCTTCTTTGAGTTAACTTGCAACTAAAAGTGATGGTTTCTCTCTTTTGTCACCCTAAGTTCTCTTGGAACACAAACTCCTCCCTGGGGATAGGCAATTCAGAAGAGAACATAGGAAAATGATAACTTAATGAGACCCCAATGGGCTCTAAAAGTTAATACTAGCAAAAGAATTAATGAAGCTTCTAAAGCAAGGGATGTAAGCCTGAGGATAATTTATGCATTGGGATGATCTCACTTGTCATTGGAATTATTTAACATTTCCCAGGCACTCAAGTAGAGCACGACTAAACATCAAAAAACAGGACAAGAAAAAATTCCTATATGGAGGAAAATATGCTTAAAAGAATGTAAAAGACCTTAAAATGGAATGAAACAACTAGTTGGAAGGAAAAGTTTCTCTTTACAAGAATCCAGCTACTAAGTACATAGATGAAACAATGATAGAATTCTATACCAAGAAGATACCTCAAAATCATACAATTATATGGAAATTAAACAGTTTGCTCCTGAATGTGACTTTTGGGTAAACAAGGAAATCAAGGCAGGTTTTTTTTTTTAATTGTACTCTAGATTCTGGGGTACCTGTGCAGATCATGCAGGTTTGTTGCATAGGTACACACATGGCAATGTGGTTTGCTGCCTCCATTCCCCTGTCAACTACATTTGGCATTTCTCCCCATGTTATCCCTTCCCGACCTCCCCATCCCCCCCGGCTGTCCCTCCCTTGCCCCCACCAAGAGCAGAAATTAAAAAATTATTTGAAATTAGTGAAACAAAGATACCACATACCAACATCTTTGGCATGCTGCTAAAACACTGTAAAGAGGAAACGTTATAGCACTAAATGCCTAAATCAGGAAGTTAGAAATATCTCAAATTAACCACCTAACATCACACCTATAGGAATTAGAAATACAAGATGAGAGCAACCCTAAAGCTAGCAGAAGGCAAGAAATAATGACAATCAGAGAACTGAATAAAACTGCGATGCAAAAATCCATATAAAAGATCTATGAAACCAAAAGTAGATTCTTTGAAAGATGAAACAAGATTGATAGATCACAACTGGATGAACAAAGAAAAACGGGAGAAGTCCCAAATAAGCACAATCAGAAATGGCCATGATGATATTATAACCAATTCTGCTGAAATAGTAAAGATTTTTATAGACTAGTATAAACATCTCTGTGCTCATAAATTAGGAAATGTAGAGTAAGTGGATACATTTATGGAAACACATAACCTCCTAAGATTGAATCCAGAAGAAATTGAAAATCTGAAACCTACCAACCAAAAAAAAAAAGAAGCCCAGGACCAGACGAATTTGCAGCCAATTGCTACCATACACACAAAGAAGAGCTCATACCAATCCTTCTGAAACTATTCCAAAAAATTGAGGAGAAAGAACTCCTCTGTAACCCTTCCTAAATCCTAACAACTCTTCCAAAAGGCTCCTAGAACTGACAAATGACTTCAGTAAAGTTTCAGGATACAAAATCAAGTATAAAATCAGCAGCATTTTCATACAGCAATAATAGTCAAACTGAGAGCCAATTCAAGAACACAGTTCCATTTACAGTAGCCACTGGAATCCCGCTAACCAATGAGGTGAAATAGCCCCACAAGGAGAACTAGAATACACTGTTGAAAGAAATCAGAAACTATCCAAATAAATGGAAAAGCATTCCATGCTTATGAATAGGAAGAATACAGATCATTAAAATGGCCATACTGCCCAAATTAATGTATAGATTTAACACTTTATATTAAACTACCAATGTCCTTTTTTACAGAATTAAAAAAAAACCCTATTCTAAAATTCATATGGAACCAAAAAAGAGCCCAAATAGCTGAAGCATTCCTAAGTAAAAAGAACAAAGCTGGAGGCATCACACCACCTGACTTTAAACTCTATTAAAAGTCTGCAGTAACAAAAACAGCATAGTACTGGTACAGAAACAGACACATAGAGGAATGGAAAGGAACAGAGAGCTCAGAAATGACACTGCACACCTACAACTATCTGGTCTTCGACAAAGTCAACAAAAATAAGCAATGATCTTTGGCAAAGTCGACAAAAATAAGCAACTGTCTATTCAGTAAATGGTGCTGGGATAAGTGACTAGTCATATGCAGAAGATTGAAACTGGATCCTTTTCCTTATACCATATACAAAAATCAACTCAGGATGTTTTAAGGACTTAAAACCTAAAACCATACATATCCAGGAATATAACCTAGAAAATACCATTTGGGACATAGGTCTAAGTACAGATTTCATGATGAAGATGCCAAAAGCAACGGCAACGAAAACAAAAATGACAAACATAACACCTCATTAAACTAAAGAGCTTTTGGACAGTGAAAGAAAAACTATCGACAGAGTAAACAGACAACATAATAATGGGAGAAAATATTTGCAAACCATGCATTTGGCAAAGGTCTACTCTCCAGAATCTGTAAGAAACTTAAATGAATCGACAAGCAAAAGAACAACCTCATTAAAAAGTGGGCAAAGGACATGAACAAACATTTCTAAAAAAAGACATACAAGTGACCAGCAAATGCATGAAAAAATGCTCATGACTAATCATCAGAGAAATGCAAATGAAAACCTCAGTGAGATACCATCTCACACGAGTCAGAATGGCTTTTGTTAAAAAGTCAAAAAAGAACAATGTTGGTGAGGCTGCAGAGAAAAGGGAACACTTACACACTTTTGGTGGGAATGTAAATTAGTTCTAAGTTTTATATTTTTAGGAGAGATAGGGTTTCGCCATGTTGGCCAGGCTGGTCTCAAACTTCTGACCTCAAGTGATCTTCCTGCCTTGGCCTCTCAAAATGCTGGGAATATAGGCGTGAGCCACCATGCCTGGCCTCATCTTTTTAAAAAACATATACGTGTGTGTGTGTGTGTGTGTGTGTGTGTGTGTGTGTGTGTTTATTATCTCACGAGTAATTTTATATATGTATATATGTTTATATATTATCTCAAGTGAGACTTTGTCTCAAAAATAAATTAATTTTAAAAGGTTGAGACAACAGAACAAAACGTAAATTCTGTTTGGTAGGTGGGTTCTTGCCAAGTCAGGTATAATTGTTTCACTCACAGAAGGTTTGCATTCTGTAGGTGTGAGAGGGTATAGTGAGGAAAGAACATAGGGAACCATGTGAATTTGACTGTTTTGGGGAGACGCTGTGAGGAGGATGTATGTGACTAAGTGTTTGTATTATAATATGGCCCCTCTGCGTATGCACACACCTGTCACTGTATTGTCATAGCCAAGTTGTCTTGCTATTCAGCACCTTTTAAATGATGCAGATCCTTACATATTATTGATTATCTCAGTTTCCCTATCTTGCTGTGGCCAGATACAACTCTCTGTCACATGATGAATATTGGCTTTGGTGTGCTTGGAGTAAACTACTGTTGAATCATGCGTGTATTGTGGGTATCTACAACATCTGAACGAGAGATGAGAAAATATTTTCAAAGTAAATAGGTATAACAATATTACGATCATTTTACTTGCCACTACAACTTTGTTACATAAAGAAATTGGAGACTACAGTTCTTGGAGGGGCCAGGAGGGTCTCTGGATGTTGGCGAGACCGCCAACCCCACCTGACTTCCAGGTTCTTAACACCATCACGAAAAAGAATATTTATATATATAAACTTTATTTTGGCAAGAACAGTTAACATGAGATCCACCATCTTAACAATTTCTTTGTAGTGCATAATGTAGTTTTGTTGACTATACATACAATGTTGTACAGCAGATTTCTAGAAGTTATTTAATTCTTCCTGGTCCTGTTATAATTGAAATCCCCTAGTGATCTGGGAGCAGTTTTGTTGATTGTTCTCTCGGATTCCTGATCTGGTCCTGGACACTTTCTTGCACAGAACGTTTCCTGTCATATACATCTCTAGGGGGACCCATCCCTTTCTGTTCTGCTGCACAGAATGCCAGCCTGACTCACGACGCCGTGCCTTCTGTCCCACTTGATTTTCTTTCCAACTTTTTGTTGCTCTCAGTAAGAATTTTGTTTGCATTTATTCCTGTTGTAAGTTGGATACAGTAAACATCAGAAAAAGAGGAAGAAGTGAAGTGTTAGTGTCTCATGGATGCCCTTGGCTTCTTCATTGGTTTCAATTGCAATGTTTTCCTGCTTTAATGAGACTTAGTGTTCTCGGGAATAGGGAGCAGCATAAAATGCAATGATGCGAACAGATTCAGAAGGCCAAACACCACAGTAAAATTCACTTTCTGGGACTTTCGAGAACTTTGAAGGAGGATTATGGACCACTATTGTTTTTAAGCTTGGCAGGTCCCTGAGCAGCCATGAGAGAGACACGCATGAAGGTTTTGGGATACTGGATCAGTACCAACAAACGTTTCATGGAAAATATCCAATTAAATGTTTGCAAGCTTTTCATGTGGAAGAAATCTCATTCATGTTAAACTAATTCAGTGTTTCATAGTAGAGGAAGAGAATTACTCAGATACTAGAGATTAGATAACTCCCAGGTGGCATTGTTCCTTTGTTTAATGCAGTGGCTCTCAAAGTTTGCAACTGTGACCAGCAGCTTTAGCATCTCCTGAAAACTTATTAGAAATGCAAATTATGGGGCCCCACCCCAGACCTACTGATTCAAAAACTCCAGGGTGGGGCCCGGCAATCCATGTTTTCACAAGCCAACCAGGAGATTCTAATGAATGCACAAATGTAAGAACCACTGGTTTAATGCATATTTTTCAAAAGAAAGATTTTAAAATTTCAATGCATTTTTCTTAAGACAGCAAGGTCTTTGGAAATAATCCTTCAAGTCGAATAAATTTGAAAATGATCCTTAAAGTCAAATAAAGTCTTTTTCTTTTCAAAATTATTAATAAAAGAACAATGTTTCTTACTAGCTTGATAATTTCTATTTGTTGATCATAACTCAGGAAACATTCATGTTTATGGTTACAACCATCACATTTTATTGTTTTATTGACATTTGGCACTGTAAGTGGCCTGATGTATAACGTTAACACCTGTATATGCGAAGAAAATAAGAAAGCTATGCCTGTAGCTCCTTTAGGATCCATGGATTGACAATGAAACAATAATTAGTCAGGAACAGAGTGTGAAGCTCAACTCAATTTTAAAATTCCAGGTCTGAAGAGCAGTATTTTGCTTCAGTGTATGAGATAGTACATGCAACATTCAGTGTCACGTCAAGCATGCCAAAGGAGCTTAATGTTAGCTTTTGTTACCCTGTGCTCTTTAATACTGTTTCAGAAAAGACTTGTGCAAGCTTCTCTGAGTGTATATATAGTCAATTAGTCTATATATGTGTATAGACTATATATATATATATACACACACATATATACACATATATATACACATATATAGTCAATTAGCCTATATATGTGTGTGTGTATATATATATATAGTCTATACACATATATAGACTAATATATACACACACATATATATATATATACACATATATACACATATATATGTAACAGCTTCTCTGTTTATGTTGTAAAGCTTGACTAATTGACTATATATATACACACACACTCAGAGAAGCTTGCAAAAGTCTTTTGTGGAACAGTATTAAGGAGTGCCAGCATACATACATAATAGCACACATATGTAGTAAATTAGTCAATATATGTATCCTATTCTCAGCCCAATTTCTCATATGCTTATGCATATATTATAAATTCTAAAGAAAATATTAGATATTAGCGGTGTATTTAAACTAAGTTGACTATGGCTAAACTCAAACTCTCAAAGGAAACATTAAATGAGCAAACATATTAAAATGCTACTACATCAGCATGAAAAATGAGGAAAATGGATGCTGTCATCCTAAATCCTAGAGCAGAGCAGAGGTGACGATACATTGTCATGCAAGTCACACTGAGAGCACAGATAGCTTTGTTTAATTTGCACTGAGGTTAGTTTGCTTTATTTTGTTGTTGCTTTTTATTTTTTGGTACCAGAGACAATATTAACAAGTCTAATATTTTCACACACACAAAAAAAACAAAACAAATTTTTAGATCTCTTTGAAAAATTGGTTGCTCTGGCACTCTTGGGGGTTACATTTCCAAAACATTAGACTGGATCCTAATGACAGCTGTGAGTCCATTTAGAGAGGCAAGTCCTTAGCTTGCCGTGCTCAGCCACACTAAGACCAACCTTTGTTGGTCATTCATAATAGTTCTTACACTGTCACTTTACGGATAATAGAAACATATTTCTCAATCCTTTTATATCTGTAAGTTGGAAAGCTATAAAGTAATGGCCATGTGTTTAAAGAAAAAGCCTTCATATGAAACTCTTTGCTGGTAATATAGCTCTTATTTTATAATACCTATTATTTCCTTACATAAGCATCTAATTTTTGACCCCTAAATTAAAAGATGTCCTATTATAGTAAAAATATTAAAAATTTCATACAGATTATATAACATTTTGAGAAATTCCTCCAATAACACATAGAAGAAATTATAAATAAGAATTATAATTAATTAAAAAGAAACCAGCTATAGGTTATAGTTTATTTTTTTTAATATACAAAATCAACGCATTGAACTGTCAGAACTAATGACACAGTAGAGTAAGATGGTTATAAATCACAAAAGGAGGACTTGCCAAAATGAAAGACTAGTATATTTATAGAGAGAAATGATTCAAGTTAACATGAGTTTTTACTTCTCCTCAAATTTACTTACACTTTTAATGCAATTACAGTAAAAATACAGACATGTTTGTGTTTACATGTACTTCAAATGTATTTACAATCAAAATGCAGACATGTATTTGTGTTTGCACACACACGTGCACCCCACCCGCACACGCAGACACACACACACACACACACACACACACAAGTATTTGGCTTTTCTGTATATCTCTTTGTGTCAGTGGTGAGGTGAAGGCTTCCAAATCATTTTAAGCCTTGTGTTAACTAAGGTTTTCCAAGGAAATAATTATACATAACAGACATCATCAATTTTAAAACATACTTTGAAAAATAAATTATTGAAACAATATGACATGAGTTTAGTAAGGGATAGACAACTCAGTGTGCTGGAATAAATAGTATGAAATCAGGCACTGGCATATATAAACCATTAATAAATAATGTAAGTGAAATGTCTTAGCAGTGGGATGATCGATTAACTTTCTGAAAAAAAATACACATCACATTTAATTTACCAAAACAAATCCCACAGCAATTAAATCCCAAAACATAAATAAAATAATACAATAATAGCTGAAAAACATTTATGGGGGATTTGGGGGTAGGATGGACTTTTCACTATATAAAATCAAGAGACCATAAAAGTATCACAGACAAGCTACATTAATATTATGAAATAGTCTATGTTAAAAAAAAAAAAAAAAAGAAATGCCAGGGACTTTGTCTCTGTTGTGGTTGCAGTACTAGGGATTAGTGATATGAACAGAAGGCAGGGAAATACTAGGTAGAAGAGGGTGGGGTCCCTGGTGAGGGCTCCATCCTCAAGCCTGAGCCCATGGCCCTAAATGAGAGCATGCATTCCAGTTTTCCTGCCCAAATGTGGCCTTTTCCAAAACCACTGTGGCCTACCTCACCTCACATTGTGTACCCGTAAAAACCGCAGGTTGCACTGGCAGAATGGCAGCAGAGCAGCAGAGGGGCATGGCAAAGAAGGTGAGAAGAGAATAAGCATATGAATGTTGAGAGGAAGAGAAGCAACTGGACATTGGAGACTATGGGCAGAGAGGGGTTTGGCTGGAGATGGCCAAGCTTCAGGGGAAGACCATCCTACCATTCCATTCCCTTTCTAGCTCCCCCCATCTTTCTGAGAGTCAACTTCACCACTCAATAAAATCCTCCACATTCATTACCCTCCAATTTGTTTACATGACCTCATTCCTTCTGGACGCCTGACAAGAACCTGGGTGTGGGTGCAAGAGGCTGGCACACTGACCCCCCACTGAGCTGTTTAACACTTAAACTGTCCACGGATGGCAAAGGTAAAGGAGCGCACTACAACACATGCCCTCTGGCACTCCAGGGGTCACAGGCAACCCCTAGATGCTGCTATGGGGCCACGTGGCATTCTACACCTGCCAGCACTCAGAAGTACTTGTCCCAGCCTCTGTACTGGCTCACCTGCTCGCTCCCACTCCCACAAGTGGTTTGAGAGCTGTCAGATTAGTAGGTGAGCCACCCCTTCATGAGTCCCATGAAGGGGTCAAGGGAACAATCTTGTCTCAATGGGATATATCCTCTCACATGATATAACCAGAAATGTAACACGGAACATATGAAACATGATTTTTCAAGACATTAGATATCAGGTAAAAGCAGACAGTGATTCTTAAGACATAAAAAACAAAAAGGTGAACCCTACAATTGTTCACCTTACTGCCCTGAGGGATATTTGAGGAAACAATGCAGAGGGAAAAGCAGGTGAGTGAACTCCCTGAGTGAGGAGGTGAGTCTAGGGAGACTAAAGCAGCTAAAGTTGTCAAGGGTATTGGAGGAGAATATTACACACACGAGAGAGAGAGAGAGAGAGAGAGAGAGAGAGGTGCACAGAAACAGAAAATCAGATCAGTCCCCTTGCAGGGTTCAGCAATGTATCTCTCAGCACATGTTTATGAGAAAACCAGTCAAGTTCAGGGAAATAATCATTGGAATGGATTAGAGCATGCCATGTTCAGTTTTTAAACAGGATTTGAAATAGTGTCTGTTGCCACCAGATTAGAACAGCTCGTAACTCTGAAGACACTGAATATAGAACTCCAGCAGCTCTTGCCCCAGCAGTGGGGAATAACCAGCCTTATACTGAACACTGCTCTGACCCTTCCCAACGGATCACAAAAGCAAGACCTGAGCAATCAAAATGTTTCCAAGTGACCTAACTGCATCCCAAAACAAAACTCAAGAAGACTTACAGGAATACAGAAATATACAATACCCAATAAGATTAAACTCATGTCTGGCATCGAATCAAATGAATTCCAGACATGTGAAAATAGAAAAACGTAGTGAAGAGAATCACTAATTGAAATTAGCCCCAAACTGGTACAGCTATTAGAGCTAGCAGACAAGGACATTAAAACAGTTATTGTTACTATATTCAAAGATGAGGAGAAACATACAGGATATAAAAAGGCCTAAATGAATTGTAGAGATGTGAGCCACAACGTCTGAGGTGAGAAAGTGCAATGGGTTGGATTAATGGCAGATTTGATTTTGCAGAATAAAAGATTGTTGAATTTGAAATTATCTAAAATGAAACATGGAGAGAAGAATTAAAGTAAAAACTGCAAAGGGTATCAGTGAGCTGGGGGATAAGTTTAAGAAGCCTAATATACATATCACTGGAGAATCGGAAATAGAAAAGCGTAGGTACTGAAAAAATATTTGAAAAAACAATCACTAAAGGTTTCTAAACTTAAAGAAAATGATAAACCGTCACACACGAGAATCTCAGTGAGCTACACTGGACATATTACAAGCAACTTGCTCAACATATTTAGAATACCTTAACAATAGCCACATGTCAGAAAAATAAAAAGGTTGGTAATTACACAAGAACAAAGATAACAGTAGATTTATCCTTGGCAACAATGCAAGAGAGAATACGGAAAAGTAATACCTGGAAAGTACTGAAAGAAAATAATCTATCAACGTAGAATTCCATTACCAACGAAAATATCTTTCAAAAATGAGAGTGAAATGGAGATAGTTTCAGATGTATAAAAATGGAAAGAATTCAACACCAGATGACAAAGCCTTATCAGTGCCTACAAAACTATGAGGGAAAAGGAAAAAAGCAAATATATCCAAATAGTCGATAAGAGCAGGAAAAGATGGTAAATGTAATTACTCATCAGAGGAATGCAAATTGAAACCATGATGAGATTTAATTTAAACAGTGAGTAGAATTTAAAAGACTGGGGTTATCAAGTGTTGACGAAAAGAAAGAACAACTGTTTCCTTCACAGTGCTTGTGGGAGTATAAAATGATTTAACCACTTTGAAAAATTGTTTGACATTATCTACTAAAGCTAAGCACGTACTTACTGTAGACCAGCAATTCCATGCCAAGGTACACACTCAAGAAAAATTAATTTGCCTATTCTCCAAAGAATATGTACAAAAATGTTCATAGCCATTTTATTCATAAGGTACTCAAACTGGAAGTAATGTAAATGTCCCTTGAAAAAGATTGGAAATATAAATTGTGATAGTCATTCCACAGAATACTACATAGGAACGGAAAAAAGCCAAACTCTGTATATGTATCATGATATAGTTAAACTTAAAGACAATATTGGGCAAAATAAACCACACACAAAAATTGTAGCTGCCTTATGAATGTGTGTGTGTGTGTGTGTGTGTGTGTGTGTGTGTATATGCACATAGAATTGAAAAAAAGAAAAATAAATGCATTTTAATTGAAGTAAGAACACTTTCTGGGGAAAAGTGTTGATTTGGAAGTAGCATGCAGGAGCGATGAACCATTAAGTATTTTGATTTGGACAATTGCACAGATGTGTGCACATGCAAAAATTCAGTGTGTGGCATATGCAAGATTTGTGCACATCACTATATGGAAATTATACCTCAAAGTACATGGTTTAGTTATTATATGCTTGAAAACTTTCTAGCTGCCTTTCTATTATTTGTTCCTGTTTTTTTCCACTTTGGTCAGAGAACATATTATTATTATTATTATTATTATTTTGAGACGGAGTTTCGCTCTTGTTACCCAGGCTGGAGTGCAATGGCGCGATCTCGGCTCACCGCAACCTCCGCCTCCTGGGTTCAGGCAATTCTCCTGCCTCAGCCTCCTGAGTAGCTGGGATTACAGGCACGCGCCACCATGCCCAGCTAATTTTTTGTAGTTTTAGTAGAGACGGGGTTTCACCGTGTTGACCAGGATGGTCTCGATCTGTTGACCTCGTGATCCACCCGCCTCGGCCTCCCAAAGTGCTGGGATTACAGGCGTGAGCCACCGCGCCTGGCCAGAGAACATATTATATATAATCAGAATCCACTGAAATTTGTGGAGGCCTGCTGTTTGGTTCAGCATATGATCTACTTTGTTAAAAGTCCTTGGGACAGTTAAAAAATGTGTTTTCTACAGTTGGTAGGTTGAATGTTCCACAAATAGCAAGTAGGTCAATCTAGTCAATCATGGCCTTTACATTTTCTCTATTTTTATTGATTTATTTTGTTTGCTTATTCTCTCAGCAACTAAGAGGTGTGTGTTAAAATTTCTATTTATTATTATCAAATTTTATATTACTATTTAGGTCAACTTGTACTTTATATATATATACATATACATAAACTTTGTTATATATACATATATAAACTTTTTTTTAATTAAAATTTTTTTTTTACCCTGAACCACACGTAACGGACATATATAAACTTTTATACAAAGGTTTTATATAGAAAGTTTTATATAAACTTTTATATAAACTTACACATGTATATATATCAAAGTTTATGTATATGTATATATAAAAAGTTTATATATACATATATAAAAGTTTATATATACATATATAAAATACTTTGTGTGTGTGTGTGTGTGTGTGCACGTGCGCGTACTTATATGTACATTCACATATATATATTCACACACACACACAAAACTTTGCACCTTTCTTTCAGGATGTTACTAAAAATCCTGGATGGTGGGATGGGGCTAAGATGACAGAGATTTAGAAAGGAAGAGTTATGGTGGCAGTGGAGGAGTGATAAGACAGGAAATGGTGTTTGCAGAATTGAGCTCAGAGGAGAACAAAAGCAGACTTGACAGGAAAAGTAATACCTGGACTCCACCTCAGGACCAGGTATATTCACCAATTATGTAAGAGTTCTGCACTGCAGAGTCATGACCTTAAGGACTTTGGGTTTAAATAGCCCTCATTCATCATGTATTTTCTTCCAGACCTCCCCTCTTTCTTGCTGGTAATAGTGATTCCACGTACTGCTTTACATCATTTAGCACCAGTCCACTTGATGCCTATTTATTTCTGCATTGATATCTTCATTTGGCAAGGGAATTAAAAGTTCTTAGAATTTTATTGTGTAAAAGAATTAACGTTTGCCCCGTGTCTACTGTACTTGCAAATTTTCATACCTCAAACTTTGATCATACTCAAAGGGCAAAACATATTTCTATTTTAACCAGTTTTTACTCAGAAAGAGTGGAGACTTCTAATGTTATTTAAGAATTAGGAAATGATCTACTTATTATTGAATTAGCCATTTTAGCCATATTGGGGATTTTATATAAACCTTATTCTCACATTTTAAGACTAATGACCTATAGAATGGCATTTTTTTTTTTTTTTTTTTTTTTTTGAGAGCACTCACTCTGTTGCCCAGGTTGAAGTGCAGTGGCAGGATTTTGGCTCAGTGCAACCTCTGCCTTCCAAATGCACACAATTCTCCTGCCTCAGCCTCCCAGGCAGCTGGGATTACAGGCCCACACCACCATATCCAGCTAATTTTTGTACTTTTAAGAGATGAGGTTTCACCATTTTGGCCAGGCTCTTCTTGAACTTCTGACCTCATCAGCCTGCCTTGGCCTACCAATGTGCTGGAATTACAGGTGTGAGCCACCACACCCAGCCTAGAATGGCAATTTTGATCTAGGATTAGTTTTCTCTTTCTTTTAGTAACTTCCATGTTTAAATTACATAGCAAAGGGAGATTAAGGCTCCAGATGGAGTTAAGGTTGCTAATCAGCTAATCTTAAAAGAAACAGATTATCCTGGATTATAATAATAAGTGTCCTTTGCAATAGAAGAGGGAATCTGAGGAGAGAATCTGAGAGATGAGGGCATGTGATGGACTCAGGCAGACATTGCTGGCTTTGAAGATGGAGGAAGGGAACCCTCAGCCGAGGAAAGGAACCCCTAGCCGAGGAAAGCAAGTGGCTTTTAAAGCTGGAAAAGTTAAGGACATTGATTCTTCACTACATGCCCCAGAAAGAAATGCAGCTCTGCAGACACTGATTTTAACCCTGTTGTTTATGGTCTGAATGTGTGCCTCAAATTGATGGATTAGAAACTGAACCCCCAATGCAATGGTGTTGGGAGGTGGAGCTCTTTGGGAGATATTTAAGTCATATGCCCTCATGAATAGATTAATGCCATTATAAAGGAACTTGATAGAGGGAGTTCGATCCCCTTTTCTTCCTTCCATTCCTTTCATTATGTGAGGGAATACTGTTTCTTCCCTCCAGAGGACGCAGCATCTTGGAAGTGGAGAAAAGCCCTCATCAGACAGCTGAGCCTACTGGTGTCTTGATCTTGGACTTTTCTGGTCTCCAGAATGAGGAGAAAACAAATTTCTATTCTTTATAAATTACCCAGTCTCAGGTATTCTGTTACAGCAGCACAAACAAACTAAGAAGGAGTCTTTTTAAACTTTCAAAAATATGTAGAAATGTAGGACAATATATTTGTGTTGTTTTAAGCCACTAAGTTTGCGGTAATTGATTACAGCAGCAATACAAAACTAACATAACATTGTGGGAAAGGATGAAGAAACTAGTAATGATAAAAAAACAACATGCAAATTGCTTGAAGACCCTCATAATGCCAGTGACTACAAATTTGCTAAATATTACTATTTTTTAATAGAATATCTTCTGCAAAGTTTAAATAAGTTTGTGAAGTAAAAGTGTTCTTGAGAGTCTTAAGTGAAGAGCTAATTTCATACCCTTACAGGTCTTTTCTTTGTTACTTAATTACCTAATGGAAAATCCATTCATAATCAATAGTTTTAGAAGGAAGTTTATTTATGGGGGGTGAGATGAAGCATCTTCTATTTTTCTGTACATAATATGCTCAGACACATTTTATTTTGCAAAGACAGGGATGTCTCTCTCCTCCCAGTGGATTTAAAAAAACATTTATTAATCTGAGTAAAAGATAGAAAAGTAAGCATGAAATTAATAAAGGTGATTATGGTTTGAATTCATTTTCATGGGTTTTAATTAACATTAACTTTCATATTTCATGGAAGCATCTTTTTTGTATTTTTTATAAGAAAACGATTCAAAAAAGAACCAAGAAAAATATCAGGTTTTTTCTAATGACCAATATAATAGTAACAAATGAAGTAACAAGAAAATATGCTAATACTTTGAAAAAATGCTGTCAGGGTCAGAATATTGCTAGTGGCTTGGTTGTTTTCTACATCCTTTTCATACAACTGTCCAACTTTATTTGGCAAAGTGGAAGTTTAGTTATTGCTGAAATTGTTGCAAGACTGAGAAACATTCTTTAAGACATATTTGGAATAATAAAGAATTTAGGTGATAGAAAACAGTGTAATAAATGCTTTCTCTTTGAGGTCTCTTATAGTCACTTTTGTAGCCTCAGCCTAAATGTCACCCTCTTGTTTTGGATCTACTTGAAAATGAAATGTTTCATTTTTATGAAGAGCTGTCAGACACAGGGAAACTTCACCTTCAATAAGATTATTCCTGCGCACAAGAACAATTGAGGCATTGTTTCTTTAAAAATGTTGGAATACACTTCAGAAGCTCTTCTTGTAGAATCTACTTTAATTTATGTCCTATCACTGCTCGTCAACGCTTTTGTGTCCACCTGTATTTTGTCTCCAGATGATGAGTTGAGTTGGCACTTCATAGACAATTCAGCAAGGTATTCTGAACTGTCATTGTTTTGGAAGTTTTCATTCTTTTAAAGACTGCAGAAGAAAGATAAATAAAAGATGTTAGGTCAGAGGCTTAAAGGTTTTTTTTCTACACTTAATTCCACTGTACAGTTTCTCTACCTGATGATATCAATGATTTTATGTGGAGTCATTTTCTTTGAAGAGGTTCAAAGATAGGGTGCAGAATGTTTTATTTCCATCAGTTTGGAAGTGCCTGGGGGTGACTATATGACTGAGAAAGCTTTTGTGACTTCCTGAATTTTATATATTCTTTTCCACATTGTTTTTTCATTTTCATCTGGACACAATTTTTAAAAATTAATGTTTGTTTATCCCAATTCCTTTCCCAGAAAGAAGCCTCACGCTATGAAGCTTGCGATAGAAGCAAATAAAATAATATATTTATTTTTAACACTTCACAAGATCCCTTTGCCTAAATTCATTTGGCATTAAATGATTTTACATTACAGAATATGATTGCAGGGTTATGGTTTTAATTTTCTTTATTCACCAAATAAAACAAAGGTATGTCTTCACACAGTACAAATCAATTTTCCATAAATTATTGCTTTGAAAATTTTCAACTATTTTATTTCCTTCTTCTATGACATGGATTATTTACTTGGGGGTGTGTCTCATACACTTGCTCATGAGTGTTCTCATTTTAGCTACTTTTGAAATACTTTATTCCCAAGAGTAAGATTTCTTTTTGCTTTTTTTTCTGTTTTATAAAATTAAAAATAGAACTACCGTATGATCCAGCAATCCCACTTATGGTATATATCCAAAAGAATTGAAATCATGATCTTGAAGAGATACCTGCACTCCCATTAATTGCAGTGTTATTCACAAAAGCCAAGACATAAAAACAACCCAAATGTACATCAGCAGATGAATGAAGAAAGAAAATGTGATATGTACATACAGTGAAATATTATTCAGCTTTGAAAAAAGGAAATTCTATCATTTGTGACATCATTGAACCTAGAGTGCAAGTCAAAATTTGGAACCCATCTGCAAATATCTTGGGGTTCTCAGAATAGCTTTCTAGCTTTTCTTTACATTGTTGTATGTCAGTTATAGAGAAGGGGGCCTGTACTCAGACTGGCCCCTCAGCTCCTGCTACTTCCCTAAGGGCTGGAGGCAGAATTAAATAGGTTGTTCCCCTATGAGTATGAAGGGTGCTTAGCAGGGTCCCTAGTGTTTGCTCTTGGATTTTAGCCTCAAGAGCACTTGGCAAATGGTTACATGGGGGTGGTTGTCATTCCCCTGAGAGACTGGTAGCCTTTGTAGAAGGGAGTCATCTACAATATCTAGTTCTGCCTTAGGACTTTCCTTTGTGGGGTGGGTTCTGGGAGTTTTGCAGATTGTTGGATTTTGGTATAGGGCTATGAAGGTCCTTACATTTGGGATTTCTGACCATCTACCATGCCTTATGCAAAATAGATCTAATTGCAGGATCATATCATAATTAAGGCTATAATTGACAACCTATTGTTACTGGCTTCCTATCTGGTAACATGGCCAAACAGTATTACAATAAAAAGTCAGACATTTTCTCCTTAGGTTGTCAGGGTCAAATTGATTCCAATGGTTGATGATGTAGCCAAGCAGGGAATCAGGTAGAATGGATAGAGAGTTGCCCATAGTGGTCTAGAAAAGAAAAAAAGAGTTTGAAAAGTGGAGGGTATATTAGGTGACCCAAATTTTACCTGGGGCATCCCTGTAGAAAAACTCTGGGCCTTGATTGGAGTCCGCAGGGGTGTGCCCCTTTAGGGTCCCATCTTAGTGTGTCAGACATCTCTGACGTTAGTTGGGTGTCAGCATCACTCGAGTGGTTCTCTCCACCACTGATGACCTACTGTGAGCTTTGTTTCTTGTCCCTGGATGAAAGTCTCGACTTCTGGCTTAAAATATATATATATATATTTATTTATTTATTGTACTTTAGGTTTTGGGGTACATGTGCAGATCATGCAGGATTGTTGCATAGGTACATACATGGCAAGATGGTTTGCTGCTGTCATCCCTCCATCACCTATATCTGGTATTTATCCCCACGTTATCCCTCCCCACCCTTCCAACCCCCTGTTATACCTCCCCTAGTGCCCCCTCAACTGACTGCAGTGTGTGATGCTCCTCTCCCTGTGTTCACATGTTCTAATTGTTCAACACTCGCCTATAAGTGATAACAGGCGGTGTTTGGTTTTCTCCTCTTGTGTCAATTTGCTGAGAATGATGGCTTCCAGATTCATTCATGTCCCTATGAAGGGCATGAACTCATCATTTTTTATGGCTGCATAGTATTACATGGTGTGTATGTGCCACATTTTCTTTATCCAGTCTATCGTTTATGGACATTTGGGTTGGTTCCAGATCTTTGCTATTGTAAACAGTGCCACAGTGAACATATGTGTGCATGTGTCTTTATAATACAACAATTTATAATTCTTTGGGTACCAGTAATGGGATTGCTGGGTCAAATGATATTTCTATTCCTAGGTCCTTGAGGAATTGCCACACTGTCTTCCACAATGGTTGCACTAATTTGCAATCCCACTAACAGTGTAAAAGTGTTCCTATTTCTCCACATCCTCTCCAGCATCTTTTGTCTCCTGATTTTTTAATCATCACCATTCTTGATAAGGCCATACTTTCTCTCTAACTTTAGCCAATATGTTTACACACAGAATCCCTTCTACAATTAATTTTCACAAACTCACAACTTCTTCAAACCTTTGGATTTTCCTATCCCACTTAATTCTTAAACACTTTAATCTTAGGCAAGAAATCCACATTAAATTGTACAGCATTTTAAAAATATATTCCCTTCATGAATCTTTTTCATGAATTAGACCATCTACAACATGTTTGGACTTTCTGATGAGTGCTAAACATCACTTTTTTTAAACAGTCCGTCATTTTACTTGAGAACAAAAATTTAACATACAGGATTCTTTCTTATATAAAATCCCTTTTCTCTATAACCTTCTTTGCATAGCTAGGGGGATAGGCAGGTTTCTTTTGTCCTTAGCCAGTCAAATAGATTGAGTAGGAGAAGGGAGGTAAAAACTCCTAAGAGACATTACCTTTTGTGATTACGGGCTAATTCCAAATAATAATTTAGCGTAAGTAAAGAGGGTTTAACTCACCTGAAATGTGTTTGAGTTTTCCCTGGATGGGCTGCTGCCGCCAATTGAATCACATGTAGGAATCAGGGACTATAACCATAAAAGATAGAAGAGTCCTTCCCCCTTCTGGGCAGGACAGCTATCCCCATTCATCCATGGCCTTCAGGTAACACTGGAGAGTGGCTCCAGCCAGTTGCCCTCAGTTACCAAAGAGCTACTAGAAAATGACCACTGAAGGACTAAAAAGGAAAAAAAGGAGAAGGACTAAGGTCCTTCATCTGAACTGGGCAGTGGTGTGGTCAGCTACATCCACACAGAAACCTTCCAATTTCACAGGAGAGTGGTTTTGACTTGGAACTTGCAGAGAGAAAAAAGGAAAAACAAAAAAAGAAGAAAAAGAAATCCCAAACTTCAGGCTTACATCTGGGCTGCTCACCAAAATATGTTACTGGTAGAGGGTATTGACTACATGTCATGCAGGTTCTTGACATTTTGAACAAAGAATTGGACAAAATAGACAAAGCAATGAAAGAATGAAACAAAAATATAGATTTATTGAAATGAAAGTACACTCCATAGAGTGGGAGCAGACTTAAGCAAGTGGTACAAGAGCCCTGGTTACAGAATTTTCTGGGGTTTAAATACCCTCTAGAAGTTTCTCCTTGGTTATGTGGTTTACCTCCTATGTAACTGAAAGATTGGCCCACAACCATTCTGATTGGTTGCTGGAGGGGACCAATCAGAGGGATGAAGTAAAGTTACGAAGTGACATCCCTATGCAAATGAAGACTAGGTCTATGACCAGTCTGACTGGCTGCAGGAGGGGACCAGTCAGATGTACTTTCCATTTTTCATCTGTGATGCAGAAAGGGAGAGGTTTGTAAAGGAAGTAGCCCCTGATCATTTTGTTACTTGGCCCTGGAAAGTTGGGGTTTTCCTTTTGATTTAGTCCTAGGAAGCCAGTGTGGTATTAGTCTGTTCTCATACTGCTGTGAGGAAGGACCTGAGACTGGGTAATTTATAAAGGAAAGAGGTTTAATTGACTCACAGTTCTGTGGCACAAGGGAGGCCCCAGAAAACTTAAAATCATGGTGGAAGGGGAAGCGAACACATCCTTCTTCACATGGCAGAGAAAGAAGAAGAATGAGAATCGAGTGAAGGGGGAAGCCCCTTATAAAATAATCAGATCTCATGAGAGCTTACTACCATGAGAATAGCATGGGGGAAACTGCCCCCATGATTAAATGACCTCCCGCCCGGTCTCTTCTACAATACGTGGGGATTATGAGAGCCACAATTCAAGATGAGATTTGGGTGAGAACACAGCCAAACCATATCAAGAGCCCATTATCCTGCCTCAAATCCATTTTTGAGGGTTTCACTCTCATGACCTAATTACCTCCCAAAGATCCCACCTGCTAATGCCATCACTTTGGTGATTAGGATTATGCATATGGATTTTGTTTCAGACCATAGCAGGTAGAATAATGCATTTTATGTATTTACATTACTTTCATTTGTTTACTTTCCTCTGATGTCATTTTTTAAAAAGCAATGTGCAGTTATTACTTTCTTACAGTTATAACTTATTTCTATTTTTTAAAAATCAGGTACAGTGTACAAATTTAGCAGTTACCTTGCATAGCATTTTGCTTTCCTTTCGTAGATGCTCATATATAATCCTAAACCCTGCCATAGTTGCTGCTATGTTCTTTACAAATCTATTCTATTTTCAAAGAAATATTTTTCTTTTGAGAAATATTTCTTTCTCTTAACATTTAATGTAAACCAATAGATTTTGAAGTTTTCTACTCACTTACTGTTGTTGTTTGCCTTATTAAAACTGAAATCAATTCTAGAGTGGTAATTCCTAGGCCTACTTCTAATGGCAGCTATGAGAATTGTTTTCTAAGTTATTGGGACTGAAATTAATGCCTTGTCAGCAAAACTATATACTTTGTCAGTAGGAGGCATACATTCTATGGTCATGTTTTCCATATGAAATATTACAAGAAATCAAATACTTTATCTTTACTTCTGTAAATCATGAGATGAATATTTTTGAAAATTGAAAGTCTTAGATAATCTCTTACAAATTAAAATTAATATACTAGCATAAAAATTATATGAGCCATTAAATGAAGTTTTTAAAATATCTTAGTGGAATCTAAAATAATTGAGAAAAACCAATTTATTTGACAAATAAAAGAACTTAGCTTCAGAGATGTAGCCTATCCAGGATCTTATGACAATTACTGGCATTCAACAAATGATTATTGTGTGCCAGGTATTATGCTAGATGCCAGGAATTTTTATTGTTTCTATTTAATTTTAAATTATTTCCAAAGCCTTCAGAGTTTTCAACTTAGAAAGTATATATTTTACACTGCAAATGATCTCTTATTATCTGAAAACCTGTTATTGAAGTTTAAAACACAGTAGTTTTTCACATTCTATTTGATACCATTTACATATTGCTGTTTAGTAGTTTCTTATATTTAGAAAGTGCCTCTCACTTGATATGTATAACATTTTATTTTCAATTACATAAAATGAAAGAAATGCATTTCTATTAAAGCAAAAAAAATATGGGAAAATACACAATGAAGAATTCTCATACACACACACAGGTGAACATACATTCCCAGTTACTTCGTTTGGGTAACCTCTACTGCTGTCAACTGTTGTGTACACCCTTCCTCACATCTTTTCTATGTAATTAAACTTGCACATGAATATGTACACAATGTCATATTTATTTTACACAACTGTGTTAATGTACATGTTTTACCACATAATTTTCTTAAATCTCAGATTTTTTCAAGGTCAGGTACATGAACTTTTTTCTTAGTAACTACATAGAATTTCAGAGAATGGTTGAATAATAACATATCAGTCTGCTCCTAATTAATTGATATGTGGAGTCCAGCAATTCACTGTGTTGAACATATCTACCGTTCCTTCTTATGCTTATATTTGTACAATTTGTGGACTTTTGTGTAAATAAACAGAAATAGAATCATGAGACCAAATAGACCACATTTTCAGTACTGGATTTTTTTTTTTTTTTTGAGACGGAGTTTCGCTCTTGTTACCCAGGCTGGAGTTACCCAGGCTGGAGTGCAATGGCGCGATCTCGGCTCACCACAACCTCCGCCTCCTGGGTTCAGGCAATTCTCCTGCCTCAGCCTCCTGAGTAGCTGGGATTACAGGCACGCGCCACCATGCCCAGCTAATATTTGTATTTTTAGTAGAGACGGGGTTTCACCATGTTGACCAGGATGGTCTCGATCCCTTGACCTCGTGATCCACCCGCCTTGGCCTCCCAAAGTGCTGGGATTACAGGCATGAGCCACTGCGCCCGGCCCCAGTACTGTATTTTAAGTTACTGCTGTTTTGCTCTTAAAATGCTACACCAGGTTATGACAGAACACTTTTCCCTACTGCAAAACATCAACTTGATTGTCCCATGACTTGCAGAAGAAGGTAATAGAACAAAATCCTCTTCTGTAATTTAGCTTTGCTGGTTGGATTGTGTGTGTAGAAAGACTGGAGCAAGTTCTCACTACAAAATGGAACCACAACTGCAAACATGCAGTCCTAAGAAATACTATAGCATCATCAAACATTTAATATAGATGGCAAACTCATAGAATGTTTTTTAAGGGAGAGAGGAGATGGTAGTAGTAAATTAGAAAAACAGCATTGCCAGAAATGATAAGTAAGATAGCCTTATTAGTTTTTATTCTAAAGCTATTCATTTGAATGCCTAGACAGAAAAAGAAGGACCCAAAGAGACAGACTGTCTATATAATAGAACGTATTACTAGCTGAAATCATTTTTGAAACAAAAGGCTAGTGATGCATCCATTTGATGTAATTCCTAGGACATTTTAATAGTCAACATGTAAAGCTTATTTTTATCAAGTAAGACTTTTGTAGGTGCTTTTTTCAAAGCTGCAATCATACACGGTTAACAACACTGTCTTCAGTGTCAATTTTGAACTCAAATAATAATGAAGTGATTTTCCTCCTTGATTTTGGGGTGGAAATGTGCATGTGCACATACATAAACACACACAAACACACATCCATAGCTCTATTACAAATTTCTATTTACAACAGTTTCAGTTTTATGGGTAAGTATTGAGTTTTTAAATTTTTCTCTCCTCATTTTGTCCTCCCGGTCCCTGCCGAGTGAGAGCTCACATAACAGATATACCAAAATCATTCTACAAACCTGTCATTTCACCCATATTGTTTTCATAAATTTGCTACCTCCCTCAGTGAAAACATATGATTTTCTTCTTCAGTTCACCTGAAAATTGCTTCTTCAAGCCTTCATTTGGAACGGTATAGATTTGGGTGTTGTCAGCGGTCCAGGGAGATATTTGAATAAAGTCACACTCCCCAGATGTAGGGCAATGTCATCAATCACTGATGTGTCAGGGATTTATCTGGTGGTCCCACAAATCTTTGGCTCCAAAATGAGCTAAGTCTTTCACTTAGGAACATTGTCCACAGCTGCACTTGATAGAGTCTTTCTATCAATTTTCAGATGACTGGAGCATGGATTTTCCTAGATGAAGTTTGTACATGTGGATACGTTCATTGAATATAAAGCTTTTTCTCCAAAGCGTTAAGAACGTCAGTAAAAGAGAATTTCATAGAGAGCCACATTTATAGGTAACTAAAGTTCATGTTAAGTAGAATATAGAAATAATTTTTATTTTTCGCAATATTAGGCATTTGAAAAGAGACTGAAAGGAAAGTTGCAAGTATTTGGAACAATATTTCCAGAGTAGATATTTGTCCTGAACAGAAATATTTCAAATATAGGGAAAAGCTACATTTACTCAATGTTTTAAAAATTATGATAACATAATAATCTAAAATGTGAGAAAAATGAGAAATACAGAAAAGGTTTCAGTAATATCAGCAATGAAACTATTCATATTTATTAGTTTGACAGTTTCCTTCCCTCTATATAAAATTTCATTTGCATATTATCTAATAATAATACTGAGCACTCAGCAAAGTGTACCTTCCAATTCTTTTCTCATTCAGTTCTAGTAAAAAAAAATCTATAATATGTGTTATTACATTCATTTCAGAGATATAAAAATTGAAGCTGAGAGAAATAAATTTTCCAGGACACAAATTAAGTAGGTTTGGCCCTTTGCCTATGCATAGTTTTGCAGCATTGCCTCTTTTAATTTTCACTTTGCAATTAACATCATCACATTACATTCACTGTCCATGTTGCTGTGTTGTCTTTATAACAGTAATTTCTAATGGCTATATCACATCCATTAAGTGGAGATGCCGTAAAAATTGAATTATCCTGGAATAGAAAATTATAATTACATTTTAAAAATGCAGCAGGGTACTTAGTTAAATATATTTGAGCACATAATCTTCTTGATATTTCAGATTATTTTCTTAGGATATATGTCTATGATTAAAATTATTCCAAAAAAGAGAAAAATGGACTTTTCCAGTGCCCTTGATGTGCATTAGCAAACTGTTTTCCAAAAAGATTATATTTCTCTAAAATTTACCAGTCATTCTTGAGAATAGTAGATTTCTACACCTTTACTAACATCAAAATAGTTTTAGCTTTTACATTTGAAATAGAAATACACTGAAATAATTCAAACATTGTAGTAATGAATAAACTAATGTGATGAATAAAGTGCTGTAGTTTATGTTACTAGCTTCCTGTATTTGTTTCTAAGATATTTTCTGATTTCTGTTGTCTGTCTGTCTATCTATCTATCTATCTATCCAACATCATCATCTAGCTATCTAACCTATCTACCTACCTATGTATGTATAAATGTATGTATGTATCTATCTGAAATAGTGTGACATTCATTATTCTTATGTAGTTATCTAGTTGGTTATGTAAATAATGGATCTCACACTAATTTAAAGGATGAACAAAATATATTAGATAACCTCAGAGACAGTCTATTTCTATGCTTGTGTCTTTGCCCCATGGTAGATTGCTTTTGATTGTTACTTGCTGCACACTAGCTGGGTTTGGGACACAAGAGGATTTTCGGTTGTTCAGGTCCAGGCTTTAGTTTTATGCAGATCCTGTGTCCCTGGTTATCAGGGATTGGTTGTTCTCAATGATCTGATTACCCTCCTGCCCATTTTGTGAGAAGGCATCTCATGGCCTGACTGCAGGATGAGTTTGTGCCCCTTCTTCAAGGAAATGAAATATATTTTCTTTTCTCTTTCACTGGTTTCCCAGACACAATGAATCTTGTTTTCTGTCCTGTGGATTAGGGTACGTCACCCTTTTCCAGCTGGCCTACACTTTTCATTAGGGAAGAGGGCCTATGAAAGTGTAATGAAAGACTTACTGCTTTTCTCCAGGGGTTGCTATGGCCGTCCTCCTGGCCTACAACACCAAGGGGACCTTTCTCCAGGCTTCTCCCTGCCTCCACTCTGTCCTGTGTACCTGGTGAAGTCTGTGGAGAAAAGCCTGTAAGTTCACATGAAGTCCCCTGCATCTGTGATGTCCAGGGTTTCTATTCTTTGACACTAGCTCACACTGAACCTTTCACAATTCATTAAAAATTTAGCCAGAAGAATTCTTATTATCGTTTCCTTTGTGGATCTCATCTTCCTTCTGCTGCAGGTATCAAGTCAGCGCTGGAGCTCTGTCTTTCCTTTGATATCAGAGTAGTTGGTTGTCCTATTACCTTGGCTTTGTGATGTGTTCAAGAAACACTGTACTTTTGTATCTTGCTTTTCCTTGTCATTAGGGCAGGAGTGACACTTTTACCAGCTTTCTGCATCTTACATAGAAGATGGAAGCCTGTCTACATTTATGAAAAAATTTTTTGGGGGGGATATAGAATTCTTGGGTAATAGGTTTTTGCTTTTGTTTGTTTTGCTTTGTTTAAGCATTTTAAAGATGTTCTAAGTGTTTCTGTTCTCAGTGGTTCCTGATGAGAAGTCAGTGATATTAAAATTAGTGTTTCCTATATGTAAAACATGTTTATTTTTGTTTGTTTTTATTTTTACTGCTTTTAATATTTTCTTTGGTTTTATTTTTTGACCATTTTACTATAATGTTTTTGAATCTGTGCTCTTCCCTTCTTCTAAATGACTACTTTCCAAAATCTGCTCAGTTTTTTTCCCAGTCTTTTATCTTTATAAATTTATATTTTGATAATTTCTCCAGAATTTATAAATGCTATCTATCATATAGGTGGTTTGGTAGGAACTTTCACAACTATATTATAAGTGAATATTAACAGTTTGCTTTTGCGTAATCTTCATTTTGGAGTCATGGTTGTCTTTGTACGTGGGGAGTCTAATATGATATAACTTTAGTTTTCTACTTAGTCCTTGATATGGTTTGGCTGTGTCCCCACCCAAATCTCAACGTGAATTGTACCTTCCAGAAGTCCCACATGTTGTGGGAGGGACCCAGGGGGAGGTAATTTAATCATGGGAGCTGGTCTTTCCTGTGCTATTCTCATGATAGTGTGTAAGTCTAGTGGGTTTATCAGGAGTTTCTGCTTTTGCTTCTTCCTCATTTTCTCTTGTCACCATGTAAGAATTGTCTTTCAGCCAGGTACAGTGGCTCATGCCTGTAATCCCAGCACTTTGGGAGGCCGAGGTGGGCAGATCACGAGGTCAGGAGATCGAGACCACCCTGGCTAACATGGTGGAAACCTGTCTCTACTAAAAGTGCAAAAAATTAGCCAGGCATGGTGGCACATGTCTGTAGTCCCAGCTACTTGGGAGGCTGAGGCAGGAGAATTGCTTGAACCTGGGAGGTAGAGGTTGCAGTGAGTGGAGATCATGCACTCCAGCCTGAGTGACAGAGTGAAACTCCACCTCAAAAAAAAAAAAAAGTGCCTTTCACCTCCTGCCATGATTCTGAGGCATCCCCAGTGATGTGGAACTGTAAGTCCAATTAAACTTCTTTTTCTTCCCAGTCTCGAGTATGTCTTTATCAGCAGCATGAAAGCAGACTAGTACAGTTCTGCTGTCTTCTGGGCCCTCAGATCTTAGTCTGTTAGGTTCCCAAAACTAGCCGGGCAGGTGTTGGGCTGGTGGCCACAGATTTCTTTTATGATTCATAGACTTTAGTAACTTAACCTGTACTCTATTACATTCTCTGTAGATATGACCCCAATATTGGCTAATTTTAAAAGTTCCTTCAGGTGATTAAAAAACCTGATCAATTTTGAAAGCCATTTAAACAAGTTCTTAGTCTGTGATCTCAGTAGCAAAAACGCTTCATGACAAATTGAATTTTAAAGGTTGTAGGACAGTTAGAATTGCAGATAAATGAGAAAAAAAACGACTTTGGATGACAGGAATAGTATAATCAAAGAAACAGGCAGAAAAGTGAGGTGCTGTCATTCCGGCTGCATTACTGGAATATTGCGTGATTATTGGAAATCAGTTCAGGGATAGATTTTGACTGGCCTTGCAGGTTAAACTAAGGATACCAAGCTTCATTCTCTAGACAGTAGGAAACCAATTAAGGATTTTGATATGAAGACTAATATGAGTAGTGCTGTCCGCTTTTACTTAGTATAAAATGACTAATAGTTTCCAAAGCCCTCACTGACTTCAGAAGACAAGAAGTGAAAAGTCTATTTACTGAATTCTAAGGGTAATTGTAGTCTTAAATGAGAGGTTGGTCACTATAATGTAAAGATTGTGAAAGATGTGAAAGCTAATAAGGCAAAAGGTTCAATAGAGAAGGGAGCAGTGTCAAGGGTAGCACTAAGGTTTAAAACGCAAATGATCAGGTGACTTGGCTGCCATTTGTAGCAACTAGGAACAGTGAAGAATGTGCTGCTCGGGGTAAATGATAACATTTGGTTGGCATTGAAATTATTATTATTTTTTATTGTACTTTAGATTCTGGGGTACATGTGCAGATCATGCAAGATTGTTGCATAGGTACATTCATGGCAATGTCGTTTGTTTCCACCATCACCGCCATCATCTATACCTGACATTTGTCCCCATGTTATGCCTCCCCCACTCACCCTCCGACTATCCCTCCTGTAGCCCCTATCAATGGACCCCAGTTTGTGATGTTCCCTTCTTTGTGTCCAAGTGTTCTCATTGTTCAACACCTGCCTATGAGTGATAACATGCGGTGTTTGGTTTTCTGTTCTTGTTTCAGTTTGCTGAGAGTGATGGTTTCCAGGTCCATCCATGTCCCTACAAAGGACATAAACTCATCGTTTTTTATGGCTGCATAGTATTCCATGGTGTATATATGCCACATTTTCTTTGTCCAGTCTATGCATTTGGGTTGGCTCCAGGTTTTTGCTAATGTAAACAGTGCCACAATGAACATGTGTATGCATGTGTCTTTATAATAGAACGCTTTATAGTCCTTTGGGTATATACCCAGTAATGGGATTGCTGGGTCAAATGGAATTTCTATTTCTAGATCCTTGAGGAATTGCCACACTGTCTTCCACAATGGTTGAACTAATGTACATTCCCACCAACAGTGTAAAGGTGATCCCACTTCTCCACATCCTTTCCAGTACCTGTTGTCTCCTGATTTTAATGATTGCCACTCTAACTGGCGTGAGATGGTATCTCAATGTGGTTTTGACTTGCATTTCTCTAATGACCAGTGATGATGAGCATTTTTTCATATGTTTGTTGGCCGCATAAATGTCTTCTTTTGTAAAGTATCTGTTCATATCCTTTGCCCACTTTTGGTTGGGTTTGTTTGCTTTTTTCTTGTAAATCTGTTTTAGTTCTTTGTAGATTCTGGATATTAGCCTTTTGTCAAATGGGTAGCTTGCGAGAATTTTTTCCCATTCTGTTGGTTGCCTGTTCACTCTAATGATTGTTTCTTTTGCTGTACAGAAGCTCTGAAGTTTAATTAGATCCCATTTGTCTATTTTGGCTTTTGTTGCCATTGCTTTTGGTGTTTTAATCATGAAGTCCTTGCCTATGCCTATGTCCTGAATGGTTTTGCCTAGATTTTCTTCTAGGGTTTTTATGGTGTTAGGTCTTATGTTTAGATCTGTAATCCATCTGGAGTTAATTTTAGTGTAAGGTGTCAGGAGGGGGTCCAGTTTCTGCCTTCTGCACATGGCTAGCCAGTTTTCCCAACACCATTTATTAAACAGGGAATCCTTTCCCCATTGCTTGTTTTTGTCAGGTTTCTCAAAGATCAGATGGTTGTAGATGTGTGGTGTTGCTCCAGAGGCCTCTGTTCTGTTCCATTGGTCTATGTCTGTATTTTGATACCAGTACCATGTTGTTTTGATTACTGTTGCCTTGTAGTAGAGCTTGGAGTCCAGCAGCATGATGCTGTCAGCTTTGTTCTTTTTGCTTAGGGTTGTCCTGGCTATGTGGTCTCTTTCTTGGTTCCATATGAAGTTTAAAGTGGTTTCTTCGAGTTCTGTGAAGAAAGTCATTGGTAGTTTGATGGGGATAGCATTAAATCTATAAATTACTTTGGGCAGTATGACCATTTTCACAATATTGATTCTTCCTAACCATGAGCATGGAATGTTTTTCTGTTTGTGTCCTCTCTTATTTCCTTGAGCAGTGGTTAGTAGTTCTCCTTGAAGAAGTCCTTTACCTCCTTAGTTGTATTCCTAGGTATTTTATTCTCTTTGTGGCAATTGTGCATGGGAGTTGACTCTTGGTTTGGCTCTCTGTTTGTCTGTTATTGGTTTATAGGAATGCTTGTACTTTCTGCACATTGATTTTGTATACTGAGACTTTGGTGAAGTTGCTTATCACTTTCAGGAGATTTTGGGCTGAGATGATGGGGTTTTCTAAATATACAGTCACGTCGTCTGCAAATAGAGACAATTTGACTTCCTCCTTTCCTAATCGAATATCTTTTATTTCTTTTTCTTGCCTGATTGCCTGGCTAAAACTTCCAATACTATATTGAATAAGAGTGGAGAAAGAGGGAATCCTTGTCTAGTGCCAGATTTCAAACTGCTTCCAGTTTTTGCCCATTCAGTATGAAGTTGGCAGTGGGTTTGTCATAAATAGCTTTTATTATTTTGTGATAGGTTCCATCAATACCTAGTTTATTGAGAATTTTTAGCATAAAGGCTGTTGAATTTTGTTGAAGGCCTTCTCTGCATCTATTGAGATAATCATGTGGTTTTTGTCTTTGGTTCTGTTTACGTGGTGGATTATGTTTATGGACTTGCGTATTTTGAACTAGCCAGGCTGCTGTTTATTCTTCACCTGGTTTCTGCACTGGTGGGCTTAGCCCTGCCTTCCCAATAGTGGGCTCTTTCCCTCTGCTGAGCCTGCTGTTCCTAGGTGGAGGATGTGTTAAATGCGAAACTCTCCCAAACTCTCCCAGGAGAGGGAGTCTGGTTGCTGGATCTTGTAGGGGAGGGGACTGTCTGGTCGTATCCCCCTCCCTGCTTTCAACTCTCCCTTCTGTGGGATGGGCAGTTCCTTTTCACAGTTCCTTTTTTCGGTATTAGTCCAAATCTCTGCCCTGGTCTGTGCTAACAAGACACTGGTTTGGCTGGGGCTGCCAGCCTGGGCTGTTGCCCAGGTTTGCGACTCCAGGTGGTTCTCAGCAAGGTGGTGTTTTCCTGGTCTATGTGCTGCCAAAGTCTCGGAGTATTGGATTCAGAGAATTGCGGAGGAGATGCCCCCTAATCCTCTGTGCCTGATACACTTTCCAGGTGGGGCGGTGCCCCACCTTGCCTCAGCTGGATGCCTTTGGGCTGCTTTCACTGCCTTTTTTGGGGGTTAATCCCACTGTTTAACAAAACCAGTGCCTCAGTTGGAGACGTGGATATTGCTTTGGTTCTGTCTCACTCGCTGGTAGCTGCACTCTTGAGAAGCTTCCTTTCAGCCATCTTTAGTTAGATTCTTATAAAGAGTGTGCACTCAGTTGAATGCATTGAAATTATTTTAAGGGCTGATGGTACTTCCAACTGGTGATAAGGCAACAAGTCTAAGTCCATTAATGCAAATTTACAGTGTGTCAGACACACAAACTTTCTATTTCTAATAGTAAAATTCTCTTCTTGAGATTTTTTCATTTAATCTAGGATGCCTTGCGGATATATTGAATTGATTTTATTTTTTTGCATTTAATATGTACTATTTCATTTCTTAATGATAATATAATTTTTCAGAATTTTCAAAACTTTGTTTTAATTATTTAAAAAATGAGTCAAGAGATTAAATTGACTTTGTAGTATAGAGTTCTAATACTAATTATCTTCTATTTTCTTTTAAGGTTAATTTTGACATGTTTTAATTTCAATATAATTCTTATTCTCAATTCATATTTTAAAATAATTTTTTGGTTATATTATATGTGGAGAAAAGTGCACAAATAATGAGTAGAGACATTGAAGAATTTTCACAAATGTCCTCCTTGTGTCCCCTTCATGTCACTACACACTCCCTTCAAAGGAAGCTAATTTCTTATCTGTAGAGTAGTTTTGCCTGAATGCAATCATATAGTATGTACTGTTATGTGTCTGGCTTCTTTTACTCAAAGTTATGTGTTTATTGTTTTTCCGTTCAGTTGCTTTAGAGATAATCATTTGTTTTTATGAATTTCGCTGATTTTACTTTACACTTGCATTGTTTCTTGTTTGTGGCTATTTAAATAAAGCCGTTACGTATTAAGATTTCTCAAAGAACTAAAAGTAAATGTACCATTCAATCCAGGAGTCCCATTGTTAGGTGTCTATCCAGAGGAAAACAAGTCATTATATCAGGAAGACTCCTGCATGTGTATGTTTATTGCAGCACCATTCACAATTACAAAGATATGGAACCAATCTAACTGCCCATCAGCCAAGGAGTGCATAAAGAAAATGTGGTATTGCCTGTGCTCAGTTATAAGTAGGAGCTAAGCTATGGGCATGCAAAGGCATACAGAGTGGTATAAAGAATATTGGAGACAGAAAGAGTGAGGGTGAGAGGGAGGTGACGGAAGTAAAACTACCTGTTGGGTATAACATATAGTACTCAGGTCACGAGTACATTAAAATCCCAGACTTCACCACGATAACAACTCATCCATGTAACCAAACCCATGTGTACCCCTAAAGCTATTGAAATAAAAAATTAGCATTAATTTCTTAATAGTATCTTAAAAATAAAAAAATGCTGTTACAATGTTACACAAACCTTTTAGTCAATATATGTGTACATTTTTATTGGGCTTTTGCATTAGTCTGTTCTCATACTGCTCTAAATAAATAAATACCTAAGACTGGGTAATTTATAAAGAAAAGAGGTTTACTTGGCTCATGGCTTTGCAGGCTGTATAGGAAGCATGGTGCTGGCATCTGTTCAGCTTCTGGGGAGGTCTCAGGAAACCTACAATCATGGCAGAAGATGCAGGGGGAGCACACACATCATATGGACAGAGTGGGAGCAAGAGAGAGAGGAGGCAGTCCTAGACACTTTTAAACAACCAGATCTCATGAGACCCCACTCACTGTCATGAGAACAGTATCAAGAGGGGTGGTGATAAACCATTCATGAGAAACTGCCCTCCATGACCCAATCACCTCCCACTGGACCCAATCTTCAAAACTGGGAATTACAATTCAACATGAGATTTGGGTGGGGACACAGATCCAAACCATGTCAGCTTCTATGTAGATTTGTGATTTTTGGGAAGCCACGGAGCAAGTACATGTCCATTTTTAGTGGTTAGTACCAAAATTTCCCAAAGTGGGAATGATGAGTTTCATGTTTTCCTCATCTTTACTTGTGCTTAGTGTTTTCAGCCTTTTTAATTTGTGCCATATTGATGTATATGCTATTGTAAATCTTTGTGGGATTAGTTTACACTTTTTTTTCTGTTGGTTAATGAGGCTGATCACCTTCTCATATGATTATTGACTACAAATTCTCCCCTTTTGAGAATAGGTTGCAAAGGACTCTTGGTCATTTGCTGTTGTGTCACTGGCCACTTACTATTGGTTTTCTGTCTTTTACATATTGATTGGTATAAGTTCTTTATATATTCTGAATATGAGCCTTTTATTTATTAAATATGTTGTGAATATATTCTCCTTTGTGGCATACGTTTATTTTCTTCCAACTTTTATTTTGGGTTCAGGGGTACAGGTGTGGGTTTTTACATGGGTAAATTATATCGGTGTACAGATTATTTTGTCACCCAGATAATGAATATAGTACCTTATAGGTAATTTTTTTGATCCTCCACCTCTTACCACCTTCCACTCTCAAGTAGGCCTTGATGTCTATTGTTCTGTTCTTAGTGTTCATGTGTTTTCAATATTTAGCTCCTATTTGTAAGTGAGAACATGTAATATTTTGTTTTCTGTCCCTGTATTAATTCACTTGGGATAATGGCATCCAGCTGCATCTATGTTGCTGAAATGACATGATTTCATTCTTTTTATGGCTGTGTAGTATTTCATGCTGTATATGTACTACATTTTCTTTATTTAGTTCATCATTAATGATCATCATTTCTTTATTTAGCCCATCATTAATGATTCCTTGTCTTTGCTTTGTGAGTAGATACATGCATGTGTCTTTATGGTAGAATGATTTATATTCCGTTGGGTACATACCCAGTAGTGAGATTGCTGGATCAAGTAATAGATCTGTGGCATACATTTTTATTCTCCTAACAGTCTTTCCAGATGAGGATACTTTATTTTAATATAGTATAATTATTGATACTTTTATTTACAATTACTCTTTAAGAAAACTTTGCCTGGCCAGGTGCAGTGGCTCATGCCTGTAATCCCAGCACTTTGGGAGGCTGGGACGGGTGGATCACCAGAAGTTAGGAGTTTGAGACCAGCCTGCTCAATGTGGTAAAATCCCATCTCTACTAAAAATACAAAAATTAGCCATGTGTGGTGGCATATACTTGCAATCCCAGCTACTTGGGAGGCTGAGGCAGGAGAATCACTTTAACCTAGGAGGTAGAGGTTGCAATGAGCCAAGATTATGCCATTGTGCTCCAGCCTGGGTGACAACAGCAAAACTCTGTCTCAAAAAAAAAAAAAAAAAAAAAGAAAGAAAGTAAAACTTTGTCTTTACAATTACTTTATAAGAAAACTTGTTAATTATAAGAAAACTTTGCATTTACTTCTATAAACTTCCCTCTTTACACTGCTTTAGCTGTATCCCAGAGATTCTGGTATGTTGTATCTTTGTTGTTTTTAGTTTCAAATACTTTCTTGATTTCTGCCTTATTTACCCAAAAGTTACTTAGGAGTAGGTTGTGTAATTTCCATCTAATTTTATGGTTTTGAGTGATTTTCTTAGTATTGATTTATGTTATTGCATGGTGGCCCAAGAGTGTATCTGGCATGATTTCAGTTTTTTGAATTTGCTGAGGGCTGCTTTATGGCTGACTGTGTGGTCAGTTTCAGAGTATGAGCCATGTGCAGATGAGAAGGATGTATATTCTATTATTTTTGGGTTGGGAGTTCTGTGGATGTCTGTTTGGTCCCTTTGGTCAAGTGTTGAGATAGGCCTATGTTAATGTCATGAAGACAATCTCCTATGTTAAGTTCTAGAAGTCTTATTTATGTTTTACAAGTTTTATTCTCTTATTCTTTCACATTTTATTTTTATTCTTTGAATGATGTGAAGTTGGTTGTCAAGTTTAGTTGTCCACACAAATTGGGGGAGGGGAGACGAGGTCCACTTGCATGTGTGTGTGGCAAAGGATTTCCAGGGTGGCTGTGGTGGGAAGTGGGTGCAGGTGGACTGGGGGACATCCCTGAGGGCCGGTCTGCTGGAGCTCTCTGACAGTCAGGCTCAGTCTGCAGTCCAAGGAGCTGTGATGAGGGACTCAGGAAGTACCTTGCTTGAGCATCTAATGCTGTGCTGTCAGTGGGCACATCCGGACTGGGGCTGTGGGAAAGGCCAGCAAACAGGAGGGCACTCAGATTGGATAGCTCTGTCTGATGGACAAGACTGACTTCCTCTCTTTAGGTCCAGCAGTTCTCCTGTGACCAAAGTCTCCTAGGGGAACGTGGTAAGCTTTGGGGGATGGGCGTTCCTGTCTGTGGTCCACGCAGAAGATCCTGTACCAAACCATCTGGGCTGTGCACAGCCTGGAATCCTGCTTCTACCACCTCTCTAAGCAGCTCTCCTGGCGAGCTCCGGTGTCTGTGGAAATCACATGGTTTCCTGCTGCCTGGATTCCAGAGGTCCATGGCAGGAGTGGACCACTCCTTACCTGTTCAACTCATCACTTTCCCAGGAGTTGCTGGGGGGCAGAAATGAGTCCTGATGCTCAGTAGTCGCACTCAGTGTTCCCAGCTTCCTCTTCCTTGAGCCCAGTGTCTGCATCCTCCCTCCATCAACTCTCACTGCCTTCCCTCTGAAGATCTGCTTAGAGTGTGCCAGTCTTTCCAATAGCTCCTGGTGGCAGATGTTCCTTCTGGCTGCATCTAGTTGGCCATCTTCACTGTCACTCCCTAACTTTGTGTGCCTTTTAAAGATTGTCTTGGCTCTTCTTAGCCACTCTCATCTTTATATAAATTTTAGGAAAAGTTTCTGTCAAGTTTGAAAAACAAATATTATGGATTTTTATTGGGAGTGCAGGAAACCTATACATCAATTTAAGAAAATCTTATAAATCATTATAATGTCAAATCCTTCTATCCATAGATGTACCAAACCCTTCATTTTCTTTGATCTTTTAAATTTTATTTTGATAATTTTGTAAAATTCTATATTAGATTTATATCTAGATATTTGATGTTTTTGATGCTGTTGCAAATTGTTTCTTTAGGAATATTTTTCTTTGTTGCTTCTAAATGGAAATATAATTGATTTTATAGTGACTAAGCAAGATCCCTAAAACCATTTAGTAAGTCTGAAGTATTGTCTTTTGATTTGATATGTACGTTTTATATACATGTTGCCTTAAAGGAAGGTTTTATTTCTTCTTGGAAATTATTGTAATCTTTTTTTTCTCTCTCTCTTTTGGATCCTTCTTTTCTTTTCTTTTCTTTTCTTTCTTCTTTTTTTTCTTTTCTCTCTCGCTCTTTTTTTTTTAAATTATACTTTAGGTTCTGGGGTACCTGTGCAGATCATGCAGGATTGTTGCATAGGTACACACATGGAAATTATTGTAATCTTAATTCTTTTTCCTTTTAGGCTTGAGTCCTAAGGAAAATGTTGAACAGAAATGGAGTGTGGACATTTTAGTGCCCCTTTCTAATTTCATGAACAAGTGTTTTTATATTTCACTACTAAATTTATTTTATATAAGGAGTGTGTGTGTGTGTGTGTTTCTGTGTGTGTGTGTGTGTGTTTAGATAGCTTAAGAACACCTCTTAGTATCATAAGAGATTTTATCATGAAAGCATTATAGAGTGTTGAGTATTATATATTTTCTTTGAAATTCAAGGTGATCATGTATTTTTATCCTTTATTCTGATAATGTGATGAATAACATTAATGTATTTTTAGATGCTAAAATCAATGTTGGAGTCATGAAATTAATCAAACTTGTGTCTATTTCTGCATTATTTCTTCAAGATTTTACATAGGATTTTGCATGTAAATTCATGTTTTTGTCATATTTTGATATGATGGTTGTACTGGTCTCATCAATTGAACTGGAAATTTCTACCACTTTTTCTTTTCTCTGGAATAGTTTTAGTAATATTGATGTTAAGTCTTTCTTAAATATTTGAATGATTCAATTATAAAAATAACTCAATCTGGAGTTTTTTCTATTTAAAGATTTCCATTAGACATGTAATTTTTAAATTGTCATAGGAAAGTTCATATTGTTTGTTTATTCTTATGTAACTTTTGGTAAGTTTTGTTTCACTAGCAACTTCTTCATTTAATCTAAATTTACATTTTTAAAAAATATTTTTATTTTTATTAACCATCCCATTCTCTCCCACCCACCAGCTACCCTCCGAAGCCTCTGGTAACTATCCTAATCCTCTGTCTTCATGAGTTAAATGTTTTAGTTTTTAGATCTTACAAATAAGTGAGAACACGTAAAGTTTGTCTTTCTGCACCTGGCTTATTTTACTTAACATAGTGAACTCTAGTTTCATTCATGTTGTTGCAAACCACAGAGTATTATTATTTTTTAAGGATTAATGCTGCACTGTTGTGTATGTATACCACTTTTTATTTATCCACTTCTTTGTTGATGGACACTTAGGCTATTCCTAATATTGGCTATTGTGAACAGTGCTGCAATAAACAGGGAAGTACAGATATTTCTTTGATATACTGATTTCCTTTCTTCTGGGTCTATACCTAGGAGTGGGATTGTTGGATCTTACAGTAACTCTATTTTTAGTTTTTTGAGGAACTCTAAACTATTCTCCATAGTGATTGTGTTAATTTACACTACTGTCAACAGTGTTTGAGGGTTTCTTTATGAGAATACTCTTACCAACATTTGTTATTTCTTGACTTTTGGATAAAAGTCATTTTAACAGGTGTGACATATTATCTAATTATTGTTTTGATTTGCATTTCTCTCAAGATCACTGATGTTAAGAACCATTTTATATACCTATCATTTATATGTTTTCTTTTGAGAAACATCTATTCAGAACTTTTGCCCATTTTTAAATAAGATTATTAAATGTTTTCCTATTGAGTTATTTGAGTTACTTGTGTATTTTGGTTATTCATCCTTTGTCAGATGGGTAGTTTGTAAACATTTTCTCCCATTTTGTGGGTTGTCTCTTCACTTTGTTGATTGTTTCCTTTGTTTTACAGAAGGCTTTTAACTTGATACTATCCAGTTTATCCATTTTTACTTTGGTTGCCTGTTCCTGTGGGGTATTATTTAATACATCTTTGTCTAGTCCAATGTCCTAAAGAATTTCCCAAATGTTTTCTTTTAGTGGTTTCATAGTTTTAAATCATAGATTTCAGTATTTAATCCATTTCAATTTGTTTTTTTTTATATGGCAGGTGATAGGTGCCTAGTTTAATTCCTCTGCATATGGATATCAAGTTTTCTTTGAATTATTTAATGAAGAGACTGTCTTTTCCCCATTGTATATCTTGGCACCTTTGTTGAAAATGAGTTCACTGAAGGTGTATCGATTTGTTTCTGGGTTCTCTAGTCTGTTCTATTGGTCTATGTGTCTGTTTTTATGCCAGTACCATGCTGTTTTGGTTACTATAGCTCTGTGGTATAATTTAAAGTCAGGTAATGTGATTCCTCCAGTTTTGTTCTCTTTGCTCAGGATATCTTGGGCTATTCTGGATCTTTGTGTTCCATATAAATTTTAGGATTTTTTTTTTCTATTTCTGTAAAGAAAGTCAGTGATATTATGATAGGAATGACATTGAATCTGTAGATTGCTTTGAATAGTATAGACATTTTAACAATATTGATTCTTCCAATACACAAACTTAAAATATCTTTCAATTTTTTGATGTCCTCTTCAATTTCCTTCACCAGTAATTTATGGTATTCATTATAGAAATCCCTCATTCTTTTGTTAATTTGTAGGTATTTAATTTTATGTGTGGTTATTGTAAATGGGTTTATGTTTTCAGTTTCTTTTTCAGACTGTTCACCTGGCATGTAACATGGTTTTTGGATGATGATTTTGTATCCTTCTGCTATACTGAATTTGTCAGTTTTTTTTTGTTTTGTTTTTTTTTGTTTTTTTTTGTTTTTTTTGAGATGGAGTTTCACTCTTGCTACCCAGGCTGGAGTGCAATGGCGCGATCTCGGCTCACCGCAACCTCCGCCTCCTGGGTTCAGGCAATTCTCCTGCCTCAACCTCCTGAGTAGCTGGGATTACAGGCACGCGCCACCATGCCCAGCTAATGTTTTTTTTGTATTTTTAGTAGAGACGGGGTTTCACCATGTTGACCAGGATGGTCTCGATCTCTTGACCTCGTGATCCACCCACCTCGGCCTCCCAAAGTGCTGGGATTATAGGCATGAGCCACTGCGCCCGGCCTTTTTTTTTTTTTTTAATATATTTTATAGCACTTTAGGTTCTGGGGTACATGTGCAAAACATGTAGGATTATTGCATGCATACATACATGGCATGTTTGTCAGCTTTAATAGTTCTTTAGTGGAGTCTTTAGTTTTTTTCCAAGTATAAGATTGTATTATCTGTGAACAAGGAGAATTTCACTTCCTGCTTTCCAGTTTGGATGCCCTTTATTTCTTCCTTTTGTCTGATTGTATTATCTAGGACTTCCAGTACTATGTTGAGTAGGAGTGGTGACAGTGGGCGTCCTTGTCATGTTTCAGATCTTAGAGGAGAGGCTTTCAGTTTTTTCCCCATTCAGTGTGATACCAGCTCTAGGTCTGTCATGTACAGCTAGTGCTCAACTTACGACCACGATTGGTTCCGACAGACCGGTCATAACACGATTTGGTCGTAAGTTGAGTAGGCTATATGTACAGTACTGTGAAATGATGTTATAAAAATCTTTAAGCCATATTTTATCATAATTTTCTTTCATTATTATATATCATAATTTTCTTTGTTCATTTTATGCCATTTGTATCATCTCTACACCATTTTGTTTCTTATTTTTACATTCGTCAGGTTTAAGTAAAACACTGCATTACCAGTACAACTGGTTTAATATTTGCAAAACATACAAAATTACAAAATACAGGTGCATACAAAAATACAAAATACAGGTGTAAAAAATACCATAGGAAACGTTTTCCCAATTGCAAAACATATCAAAATATATAAACATGTACGAAACATTTTATTGGCGGCTGGTGCTTGGCTGCGGATCGTTGATGTCGTCATCTGAGGCAGCAGTTGGGGTTACCGGAGTTGGTTTTTTCATAAACATGGTGAGCTTTGTCTGAATTGTATGTTTCTTTTTTTCTTCATAAATCTCACGATATGGACGAAACACATCGTGCGCTATCCGTTCAATCCTTGCAAGTCGTTCGATGTTTGGGTCCATTGCTTCGAAATGTATAAGAAGTTTATCGGGAGGGGTTTGATGAAAAATATCCAAGACACAAAACACAAATTGCTGCACTGTCTGGGATAACAGTTGAAATGGTGCACATGGTAGTGCTGCCGGAAGCTGGTCCGCACTGTTGTACGCCCAGCTGGGCAACGTTTGCGCTGCCAGATGCAGAGCAGTCGTGGCTAGCGATTGTGGTCGTAAAGTCAAATGGTCGTAAGTTGCATAGGTCGTAAGTCGATCAATACCTGTATAACTTTTATTATGTTGAGGTATGTTGCTTCTATACCCCGTTTTTTTTTTTTTTTTTTTTTTTTTTTTGGTGTTTTAATCATTAAGGGATGTTGAATTTTATCCTTAATATTAATCCAGGTGTTGAGGAAAAGAATGTGTGTCCTGTAGCCATTGGATGAAATGTTCTGTAAATATCTATAAGGCCCATTGGTCTATAGTGCAGATTAAGTCTGATGTTTCTTTGTTGATTTTCTGTCTGGAAGATCTGTTCAGTGCTGAAAGAGGGGTTTTGAATTCTCCAGCTATTATTGTTTTGTGGGGGTCTATCTCACTTTTTAGCTTCGATAATATGTGCTTTAGATATCTGTGTGTTCCAGTGTTAGGTGCATATATCTTTACAATTGTTATATGCTGTTGCTGAATTTACCTCTTTATCATTATGAAATGAACTTTTTGTCTCTTTGCACAGTTTTTGTCTTGAAATCTATTTTGTCTGATATAAATATAGCTACATCTGCCCTTTTTTGGTTTCTATGGACATGGAATATCTTTTTTCATCCTTTTATTTTTGATCTATTTGTATCTTTATAGGTGAAGTGTGTTTCTTGTAGGCTACAGGTCACTGGGTCTTTTAAAAAGTTTACTCAGTCACACTGTGTATTTTGACTGGAGAGTTGAGTCAAGTTACTTTCACTATTATTAATAAGTAAAGACTTATTCCTGCCATTTTCTGGTTGTTTTATGGTCTTTTTCTTCTTTCTTATCTTCCTTTTAGGAAAGGTGATTTTTCTCTGGTGATAATGTTTTAATTTCTTGCTGTATTCATTGTATGTTTTTAGTTTTAAGGTTACCATAAGGCATGTAAATGATAGCTTATAACTCATTGTTTATAGCAAGACTGATTGTATAAAAAAACAAACTAACCAACAAACAAGGAAAAAGAAAATGAATAAAAACTACACTTTCCCTTTGTCCCCCCACTTTTGAGCTTTTTGTCGTTTCTATTTATATCTTATTGTACTGTCTATATTGTAGTTATTATTTCTGATCTGTTTATCTTTTAGTCTTTCTATTCAAGTTAAGAGTAGTTTACACATCAAAATTGTAGTTTTATAATAGTCTGTGTTTTCTGTTTACTTATTATTATTAGTGAGTTTCACACCTTCAGATGATTTCTTATTGCTCATTGACATCCCTTTCTTTAATATTGAAGATCATACTTTTGTATCTCTTGCAGGACATGTCTAATGTTGATGAAATCTCTCATCTTTGGTTTGTCTGGGAAAGTCTTTATGTATCCTTTATGTATAAAGAATATTTTTGCTGAATATATTATTCTAGGATAAAGTTTTTTCCTTCAGCACTTTGAATATGTCATGCCAATCTCTCCTGGCCTCTAACGTTTCCACTATGAAATATGTTGCCAGACGTATTAGAGCTCCATTTTATGTAATTTGTTTCAATTCATTTGCTTCTTTTAAGACCTTTCTTTGTCCTTAATATTGGGAGTTTGATTATTTAATGTTTTGAAGTAGTCTGCTTTGGGTTAAATCTGCTTGGTTTTCTATAACCTTCTTGTAGTTGAATATTGATCTCTTTCTCTAGGTTTGGGAAGTTGTTATTATCCTTTTGAACAAACTTTCTGTCTCTACCTCTCTCTGTGTCCCCCACCCCCTGCTTCGAGGCCAGTAACTCTTAGATTTGCTCTTTCTGAGGCTGTTTCTAAGTCTTGTAGGTGTGCTTCATTTGTTTGTATTTTTTTTTTATCTTCTCTGACCATGTATTTTCAAAGTGCCTATTTTCAAGCTCAGTAATTCTTTCTGTTTGATAAATTCCAGTATTAAGAAACTCTGATGCATTATTCAGGATGTCAATTACATTTTTCAACTCTAGAATTTCTGCTTAATTCTTTTAAATTATTTCAATCTCTTTGTTAAATTTATCCAGTAGGATTCTGAATTCCTTTTCTGTGTTATCTTAAATTTCTTTGAGTTTCCTCAACACAGCTATTTTGAATTTTCTGTCTGAAGGTCACATATCTCTTTCTCTGGGGTTGGTCCTTGGTACCTTATTTAGCTCATTTGGGGAAGTCATGTTTCCTGGATGGTGTTGATATTCGTGGATGTCCATTGGTGTCTGGGCATTGGAGAGAGGTATCTATTGTAGTCTTTGCAGTCTGGTCTTGTTTATACCTGTCCTTCTTGAAAAGGCTTTTGAGGCACAAACAAAGTGACTTCGGTATTTTAATCTAAGTTTTTTGTCACTTCAGTTGTATCTGCATTAGTGGGGCATCCTAAGCCTAGTAATGCTGTGGCTCGTGCAGTCTCACTGAGGTACCACCTTGGTTGTCTTGGACAAGATCCAGAATAATTCTCTGGATTACCAGGCAGAGACTTTTGTCCTCTTCCCTTACTTTCTCCCCTAAGAATAGAGTCTCTCTGTGTCTCTCTCTCTCTGCAGTTGAACAGCCTGTAACTGGGGGAGGAGCAATACAAGTTTCCCTGTGGCCACCACAACTGAGACCATGCTTGATCAGACCTGAAGCCACAGCAGGTTCTGAGAGAGAAGTGGCACAAGCACTCCCTTTGCTACTTTGCTACTCCAGCTGGTGTCTCACTAGGTTGTGTGCCCCTCAAGTCTACTGGCTCCACATGCAACACAGCAACAGGACTTCCTCTGGAATTTAAGTTCTTGTGACCTAGACTGTCTTTCAACTTTTTTTAGGAACCCTGGGCGCTTGAACCTATTGTAGTGAGGCTTACCAGAACTCAGGTCCTGACTGCTGGGATAGATGAGTCCTTTCAGGCTAGGGCTGGTCTAAATGCTCCCTTCTTGAAGGTTTACTTAGTTCTGCCCAATGTTGTTTTCTGCTGTGACAGGGCAGCACTGAGTTCTTAATCAAAGTCCCACAACCACTGTACTCTTTCCCCCAAGCACACGTATTCTGTCTCCATACTATGTGGCTGCTGCCAGGGGATAATGGAGGGTAGCATAAAGACTGTTTTTCTGACCCTCTTCAGTGCCTCCTTAAGTGATATGAAGTTAAAACCAGGTACTGTGATCACTCACCTGATGTTTTTGTTCTTATGAAGCTACTTTTTTTGTGTGTAGATAGTTATTAAATTTGGGGCTCCTGTGAGAAGGACGATCTATGGAGGCTTCTATTCAGTCTTGCTCTACCTCCCAAGTCTTAATATTTATTGATATAAAGTTCACTTTTTATTTAACATCTTGTATGTTTTAAAATTTTTGATGATGTTTGTTTGGATTTTTTAAAAATCTCTGTCTCTCTCTTAAAAATCTTCCCATGAAGTTAATAGTTTTATTAGTCTTTTCAATATCCATAGTTTTTTAATGTTTTTCTAATGTGTGCTTTTTTTGGTATTTCATTAGTCAATTTCTGATCTTAATTTTACTATTTTTTTCTTTTACTTTCATTGGGTAACTTACTGAGATGGACACATAGACCATGAAGTATGAGCATTTATTTGTTAAATATGCCTTGAGGGCTATATATTTCTATCCTAGCATAACTTTAAATATTTCCCGAAAGATTCAGTATGATTTATGTTTATTATCTTTCTATACAATTAATTTTTAAGAACTTTTTATTACAACCATATTCATTTTGACTCAAATATTGGAGGTTCTTAAAAATTGTTTTCAAAAAGCGATTTCACTTGGTCAGAGAATACGCATGCAATTGCTTTGATCCTTGGAGATTTGTCTAGACTTACTTTATGGCACAGTATATTATCAATTTTAAAAAATGCTTCACGTCATCCTGTGAGAAATCTGTGTTCTCTAGTTGTTAAGGACATTGTTAGACATTTTAGTGGGTCAGAATTTTTGAATTTTGTTCTTCAAAACTTCTCTATCCTTACAAATATTATTGCCTGCTTGTTTTATTAGTTACCTAGAGCAATGTGTTAAAATCTGCTATTTTGCTTATGAATTTCATATACCATTTTATGAGGTATATATATCTTTCTGATAGATAAATTATTTAATCACAGTGGAATATCCCACTTTTGAAGTCTACTTTTTCTTCCATTTATGTAGCTATATATATGGTTTAAGTTAGTGTTTGTATTCTGTTTCTTGTTTGCTCTTTTACTGTGAAATCCTCTTTATATTTAAGGTACATGTATCTTATTGTTGAACTTTGTTTTATTTTAGCCTATCTCATAAACTTTATTTTAGGTGTATTTTATACATTTATATTCAATGGAATAATTGTTCTATTTCATATTATAGCTAATGTTACTAATAGGTTTTGAACATTTAGTACTTTTAGCACCTAAAATGTTTTTATCTGCCGTTGACAAAGTTTCGATTTTGTTTATCTGAATCTTCATTTCACTTCAGTTTTGAAGGATGTTTTCTCTTAGGTTGAAATAATTTCTTCAGTACTTTGATGATGCCGTTTTGTTGATTTTTGGCTTCCATAGTTTCTCTTCAAATGTTAACTCTTTATTGTTGTTCTTTATTGTATATATATATATATATATATATATATATACACACACACACACACACACATACACATATATGTATGTGCCACATTTTTAAAATCTGCTCATTGGTTGATGGCCACTTAGGTTGGTTCCTTATCTTTGCATTTGTAAATTGTGCTGCAATAAACTTACATGTGCAGGTGTCTTTTTGATAGAATGACTTATTTTCCTTTGGGTAGATACCCAGTAGTGGGATTGCTAGATGGAATGGTAGATGTACCTTTGGTTCTTTAAGTAATTTCCATACTGTTTTCCATAGGGGTTGTATTAATTTACATTCCCCCCAGCAGTGTATAAGCATTTTCTTTTCACCATATTCATGCCAACATCTGTTTTTTCACTTCTTAACAATGGCCATTCTTGTAAGAGTAAAGCAGTATTTCATTGTGGTTTTAATTTGCATTTCCCTGATGATTAGTGATGTTGAGCATTTTTTATATTTTCTTGTAACTAGTATATCTTCTTTTGAGAAATGTCTATTTATGTCATTTTCCCACTTTTTAATGGGATTATGTTTTTCTTGCTGAATTGTTTGACTTCTTTGTAGATTCTACGTATTAGTCCTTTGTCAGATGCATAGTTTGCAAATATTTTCTCCAATTCTGTGGCTTGTCTATTTACTCTGATTATGTCTTTTGCTGTAGAGAAGGCTTTTAGTTTTGTTAGGTCCCATTTATTTATTTTTGTTTTGTTGCATTTGCTTTTGGGGTCTCAGTCATGGATAAACAATTTATGAGTTTTAAATTGCACACTGTTTTGAGTACCATGATGAAATCGTGCATTGTCCTACTCTGGCCTACCCAAGATGTGAATCATCCCTTTGTCCAGTGTATCCATGCTGTGGACACTACCTGGCTGTTAATCACTGAGTAGCCATCTTGGCCATCAGATCGACTGTCACAGTATTGCAGTGCTTGTGTTCAGGTAAAATTTATTTTACTTACTAATTGCCTCAAAGCACAAGAGTAGTGATGCTGGCATATTGCTAAAATTGTTTTATTTTATTAAGTACTGTTCTTAACCTTTTATTATGCCTAATTTGTAAATTAAACTTTATCATAGGTATGTATAGGAAAAACATTGTGTATATAAGATTCAGTATTACCTACAGTTTCAGGCCTCTGCTGGGGATCTTGGAAACTATCTCCCCTGGATAAGGGGGAAATACTGTATAAATACAACAGTTCACCCACCCTTGGGTGGAATAAGCCTTGATTATGTGTTTTACTTTGTTTGTTTTTCTCCCTGAAATTCCCCCACACAATGAGCTAGCTTAATAATGTATCTTCTGTTCTCTGCATTACTTCATGCATGTTAATGTTCCTTTATCTTCCCCGCAAAACTCGCGGTGCCCAAATTCTCATCTCAGGTTCTGAGACCTACTTTAATCCCAGGAAACTAAAATATTATCTTACAAGCAAAGGGAATTATGGAGGTCAGGTGATCAATGGAGTCCTGTACCAAGCCCCTCTCACAGGGAATCTGATGTTTTCAGATTCACCATGATGTTTTCAGATTCACAGAGACCCAGGGAAATTTGCTGGTCACTCATTACACAATAAAGATATGTATATTTATCATCTGGCAGAATTCTCACATTGCCTACCTGACTTATGGAGAAAGAACCAAAATGCTAGGAAAAGACCAGTGGAAGCTCCTAAAATTCCTCCCTGGTCAAGATACTAAATGAGAAGCCATAGTACATCTGAGGTAAGTGGCAGATTTAGTGCCACCCATAGACTGGAAGAATGCATGTCCCTATTATATCACCATTCAGTTAACTGGTTTGGATCCTGAAAATACCAGATACATCATGGAAGATTATAAGGAACTACCATAAATTTAACCAAGCATCAGTACCAAACATTATTGCATCTGTGCAATTGTCAACACAATAAAGGCAAATAATATCTTATTATTATGAAAATAGTGGTGACCCCATAGGCACCCCAGAAGTGCCATGGTGACCCCCTAGAGTCTAGGACCAAGGGTGGGAGTAGGAACAGTGCCTTTCACTGTTATTCCCGATGACTCAGTTAAGGAACTTGTGCTTCACCTCCTAGGAGAGAGATGCTTCTGTCAGGCTACACAGTAAGAATTCCACAAAAGCTAAAATTACGGTTTTCTCCCAGTCATCCTGGTCTCTCACAGAGTAGTAGTACAAAGACACTGAAAGTTACTACCCTGTCAGTGGAAATTAATCATTATTATCAAGAAGATATAGAGTTGCTGCTACATAATGAAGGCAGGGAGGTTCATTGTGTTTCCAGATCTAGTGATTAAGCAGAATTGTGTTGTAGCAGAAAGCACAGCCTGACAAGTGCATGGTAACCAGGGGCTCAGAGCCCTCAAGGATAAAGATCTGGTTTACCCCAGATCATCAGAAGAGCAGCTAATTATGAGGAGTGTCTTGATTGAATGGTAGAAGGGATATTATCATTTCCAACTTTTGGATGAGACTGCAATGTGCAGTGTCCTTCACTTCAGTAAAACTCCTATTGTATATGTTGATTTTTAAAAAAATGTTAACCCTAAAGAAAAGATGATAGAAGAGAGCAGACTTAACTTGGGAAGTAAGTTGTTTGGGGCCTTACAGAGGGTGGACTCTAGCGGACACTGTCAGCACTCTCTCATGTACCCCAGAGCTTACTATATAAGAGTGTTCCAGATACTCAACAGCTTCCAATATCTTTATCTTTATGTTTGATTTATTCTAGAAGGCTACTCTGCCTGTATCCATAGAAGGCTGGAAGTGCTTTGGAATTAACTAACACCCCAAGGAATATTCCTTGACCAATGCTTAATAGGAAAGGGTATACAAATACTTCACCACCCTTAACCCTTGAATGGGATACATCTGTAGTATGTGCTTTATGTCATTTTCCAGAGCTACTCCAGGGTTAAGCTGTATCTGTCCTCTGTGTCTTGCTTAATAGAGTACTCCTCATTGGCTGCTTTCCAACCCTATATCTGTTTCTACCTCCTTTGTGTCTTGATAGTTCTTGAATCTCCCAAATGAATGACTTGCACTAGGATCTTTCTCTCAGGGTCTGCTTCCAGAGAAATCAAAACTAAAGCAAACTAGTAGCTACTACTTTTTGCTAGGTTTTTTGCCTCTTGTTCACTGCTTGGGAATTGGAAAATGCCTTAAGGGTAAAAGCACTTCTAAATATCAGGTTCACTTCTCTGCTCTTCTTTTCTCCTTGGATTCTTGACCCTTCAAGTCCTTACTGATTTGCTGGCTCTCTGATGCCTTCAATAGACTTAAAAAAAAGTGTATGTAGCTGTTACAGTTGTCCTCAGTGGGAGAGTTGGTCCAACATAACTGATAGCAGAAATCAATTTCTTTCACAAATCCATGTGTGAATTGAAGAAACTTTAATGAGCACCAAGGGCAGTTACTGCCTTATTCCATGACATTTTAAAAACTCAAAAAACATTTTAAAAAATGTAATATCCAATTTTATAGAAGTGAAAAATAACCAAGCCAGGCTCAAGGCATTCTTACATTATAACTCTTTCAATCACTTTTGATCCCTTGTTTCCTGCCACTCTCTGCATACATTGGGTAGTTTCTTTGTCCTTATTTTATGAGAAGAAAGTAGACATTTAGATTTGCTGTTGTTTTCATCACATGTTCTGGGAGTAATTACGTAGCTTTCAAGGATTATTCATTCATTCCTTCGAGGGTAAGGGAGCAAATATGAAACATTTACATTTCTTTCCATTTTCTACCAGTAAATACAGTTCAAGAAGGGCACAAAATGGTATTTTACATGGAAACAGAGGCGTTAAGAGAATGAAAAAGAGCTTGTTATAAGAGTTTACCATTAACACTCATTCTGTAGATTAATAGAGACATCACCAGTCTCCAGGGTTAGCAAGTCAACAATTTCATGTAAATTAAATTTACATAAGAATGTGGGGAAAACAAATAACATTTCAATCTTTGTTGGTAGCAGGTCAAAAAGCCACATCCCCATTGAATTTGGAGCTCTGCTTTAGAGTGACTTTTACTGTGACCTCTTTTCCAGCTTTCAGTTTATTGACTTGCTTAAGGCTTCTCCGTGAACCAATTGGTTTCTGTATAGTTTCAGGTCCATACATTAAGGAAGCGGTGCCTATGAGCTGAGTTGTAGATCTCATACACCGTGTGCTTGTCATTTAACGAAGGCTGTGAAGTTTGAGTTTTTCCTGAAGAGTGACAAATCCTACCTAACGAATTGTCTTCATGTTAAGGAGCCGGGCACAGTGTTGGTATCATCTCATTTACTGGTGTAAGAAATGCCCCTTAACAATTGCTTGCATGTTGGAGAAAAATGAAAAGGAAGACAACTAATAACATATTTATCACAAGGACAAGTCACAGTCTAAATGTTTATCTCATATTACCAAAAATGGTTTTTAAAAAACCATGCACAAATTTTGTCATCATGCCAATTAGATATACGAAGAGTTTTTTCCTCTTCTGCCTGAGACAGAATGAACTTTCCTGATGTAATTTTCATTTCCTCTTCTATGAGATGCCACTCTAGGGTAAAGGAGTATGAAAATGTTCTTACTTCTCTGAAGCAGAGCATCTAAAATGCCATAAGATTAATATCTAATGTGTAAAAGCAAGGCAAAGGGGGCTAGCCCATTGTCAAAAAACTCTATGTTCCCCTTTCTTGTATTTCTGTAAACATCCTACCTAATCCATTAGTAATACTCTTGATCCAAACTTTATAATTCCTTGAGAAAAGAAGAGATGTATGGCAATTTTGATTGCAGTTCTTGCCCACCACTGAATTGTGTTTGCTTAACTGGCACACACAGCTTGAAACAACTTGAACTCTACAGCAGACTCCAAACCAAATGCTTTGAAATATGGCAAAGATATTTTCCAAATTTTTTTGTTGGTGGTGGGGTGGCCACCATCAAGGGAATCCAGTTTTAGCTAGCAGAGCCATCCGAAGAACTGTGTTTATAACACTACAGATTGTGGCAACATGTGAAATTAGAAAATACGGAATAGCTCTCATGCAGTTAATTAGAAATAATTATGGATATTAGGAGGAGACACTACATGGTGGAACTCATTGGTGGCATTTTTATTTGAGGGTTTTATTTTTGATAGAGAGTTCTCGTCTGGGGGCAAAATCATCAGTCAAGGATTCCCAATTTAGTTGGGGGGAAAACCTGAAGGGATGTATAATAAACCAAAGTCAACTTGCTTATAGGAAAAATAGGAATTTGTGGTGTTGTGAATTCATGATCTGGTCAGAATAGGTTTTAAAAAAATTTCCCCATATGGGGAACGCAAATGTTAGTATTATTCCATTTATATGTATTACATGAGATAATCCACATGTACCAGATGTTCCTTCTAAATATCAGGTAAAGTGTTCATATACGTATCATTTATTTCTTCAAAATATATAGAAAGCTTATATGCCAAGAATATCTCTTAGTGGTTGATTTATACAGATTAAAAAATAAACAGTTTCCATTCAAAGAACTCTCTGAACACTGATAATTTCAACCTCTTAAGTCAAATACTTGTTTCATTATTTTTATATTTCATATTTTTCAAAAATAAGTGCCAGATTTAGGGCCGGATATTTATGATATGTTACATGTCTATGACTCTAATTACAAATACCATGTTACATATTTCTATAAACTAATATTCAATATTTATTTTAAAAGAATACCAGAACAGAAAATCTAACATGAACTATCCTGAGATCAAGATGAATTTTTGTTATTTTTATGCAGTGTGAATCTGAAAACAAGAGTCAATGTAACATATATTACTCAAATCCCAAATAAATATTAGGGCATAATTTTTTCACCCCTAACTTTCATTAAATGCTTACAATGTACTCTAAAAATATTATTGCCTTGCATTTCATGATTCTTTGGGGTGCAGCTATTGATATTTTTGTTTTACACAGAAGGAAATGGAAGTTTTGACAGTCTAAGGTCACTCGGCCAGCATGTGACAGGGTCTTAACTCAGCCTCTACACCTTGATTCCCCTTGTTATCTTATGATCAAGAGGATTTGGAACTTGTGTGAAGATTTTCTTTTTAAGTTTATGTGTTATACTTTATGCCGACTTATCATCAAGAAACATACCGTCATTTGCCTCAAACGCCCATAAAAGGCTCAATTTCATTTTGGATAGAGGTTATCCCATACATTGATATTGCCCCTGTATTTGATTCCTGCCTGATTCTTATGTGTTCAAGGGAAAATGAAATAAGGAAATGAGATGTCTGCTTTGTAAAAGTGATTAAGTGCATTAGAGCATATGGGATCAGAGGTGTATATTTTAATACTCTAATCTAGAGTCAGTCACCTGTGCTTTCCCCTCCCGAGGATGACAGGCATACATCAGAAAGATTTGGGATTTTTCTAAGTTTTCCTGATTGGCCTAAAGCCATGAAGAGAAGGGGAGAAAATGGCACAGGAACAAAAGAAAGGGAAGGAGGGGAGAAGTGGTATGACAGAGAGACTGACTGGAGAGAAAGAAGGATGGGCAAAAAGGTGCATATGGAGAGGAATGGTTTTGAGACCCCAGAGTGTCTGCTGAATGTCTGGCAGGCGCCCGTCTGTCAATAACCCCCTTTTGCTCTAGTGAAGAGCGAGATAATTCATTGCCAGCTCCTTTTCTTCTACTTCTACATTGCTCTCTGGGGTTGGGAGAGGTGAGCAATTTGTTGCAAATACATGATGAATTTCATTAAGAATTCACAACTGCTGTTAACATCACTGGAGATCTGAAAAATAGAAACCCAACATGCTCAGAACAGGTTTGACACACAGAGCAAAGATGTGAAATTTGCCAGAAATTAAAAGCTGTGCTGGTAAATTCAGGTCCTTTATGATTCATTTTTTTTTTTCTTCTGGGCAGAACATGATTTTATTGAAATAATGACAGTTACATGTTTTATTAATGTGCTTTTTTAGGCAGGCTTCATAACATGATCTCATCATAAAGTCCTGGAAGGTAATGGATTTATCATTCAATGAGTTAATGCAGTAGAAAGTGCTTTGTAGCTTAGAAAGTGCCAAATAAATATTAGCTGTTGCAATCATGTTCCACGTGGCATTTTGACATATAGATTTTTTTATTTTAAGTAAACTTTTATTATAGAACAGTTTAAGTTTTATAGAAAAATTGTGAAACAGTACAGAGATTTCCTACACATGCCATTCCTAGTTTCCCCTATTATAAATACATTCCATTGGTATGGTACAATTATTATTATAAGTAATGAGCCAATATTTATACATTATTTAAAGTCCAAATTTCATTAGTCATTACTGAATGTCCTTTTTCTGCTCCAGGATACCACATTACATTGATTTCTTATGTTTCCTGTAGATCCTCTTGGGTGTGACAGTTCTGCAGACTTTCCTTGTTTTTGAAGACGTTGATCGTTCTGAGGACCCTGTTCAGATATTATATAGAATGTCCCTCATTTATGATTGCTCTGGTATTTTTCTTATGGTTAGACTGAGGTCATAAATTTTGGGGAGGATTATCATAGAAGTAAAGTGCTATTTATGTCGCATCATATCAAGGGGATATACTACATTAACATGACATCTCTCTTGATGTTGGTCACCTGCCAAAGGAAGTGTTTGCCACTTTCTCCACTGTAAAGTTACTCATCCGCCTCCATTCCATACTATACTGTTTGGAAGAAAGTCACTGTGCACAGCCCACACTTAAGGAGTGGGAAGTTATACTCCACCTCCTGGAATGTACAGTATCTACATAAATTATTTGGAAATCTTTTGCTCAGGAGATTTTTTCTTCCTCCTTCATTTATTCGATCATGTATTTATATCAATATGGACTCATATATTTATTTTTTACCTTGTGTGATCGTCCACTACAACTTTGTTTTGTTGCTCAAAGTATTACAGCTTTGGGAACAGTTTATGTTCCCTTTGATATACCTGCTTCTTTGTGTGTACGGTTGTGTTTTGTTGTTTGTTTGCTTGTTTTTCAGTTTTATGGCTTTGTTTAGCACTTCTTTAGAACCTCTGCCTCCCGGGTTCGGGCAATTATCCGGCTTCAGCCTCCCGAGTACCTAGGATTACAGGTGTATGCTGCCACACCTGACTAATCTTTGTGTTTTTAGTAATGATGGGGTTTCATCGTGTTGGCCAGGCTGGTTTTGATTTCCTGATCTCATGTGATCCACCCTCCTAGCCTCCCAAATTGCTGGGATTATAGGGGTGAACCACTGTGCCTGGCCAGGTTTAGCACTTTTGAAAAGAGAAAGGGAAAAAAGAAAGGAAGGATAGATGTTAGGGGGAACCTCCAGGAAGTTCTCAACCAGAACATCAAGGAGATCCATACCAATTATTGCCCTTTAGAGGAGATCTATGTAGGGCAGAAATGGCTTGGTTCTGGTGTCCCCACCGTACCTAGTCATCGGCTGAGAGTACTCGGAGTGTGATTCTGGTATAAACACTATAGTGATTTCAAGGTGCGGGAGTTGGTGGCTGTACCAGGGAGCTAAAAGCCAACGATTTCCAAGTTCATTACAATTCTCTATCATTCTGTTGTCTGTTATGTGCTGGAATTGTGTCCCCCAAAATTCATATGTTGAAGCTCCATTTCTCCAGTGCCATGGAATGCCACTGTATTTAGAGACAGGTTCTTTAAAGAGAGATCAAGTCATTAGAGTGGGTTCTAATTCGATCTGACTGGTGTCCTTATAAGAATAGAAGATCAGGACACAGACACACACAGAGGGAAGATCACAGAAGGACACAGGGAGCAGATGGCCATCTACAAACCAATCAAAGAAGCCTCAGAAGAACAGACATTTTGATTGCAGACTTCTAGCCTCCAAAACTGTGAGAAAATAAATTTCTGTTCTTTAAGCCACCAGTCTGTGGTATTTTGAAGCCATTTAGCAAATGAACATAAAGTTCTCACATTTAAAAGTTTTTCATTTAAAAAAGATGTATCACAGAAATATTTAAGTATTTACAGGTAAAATGCTATAATGTCTGGAATTTATTTTGACATACTCCAACTGAAAAAGAGAGGACAGATGATAAAAATGGCAAAATAATTACAATGAAAGCTGCGTTTGAGTGCATGAAAATTCACCATCGTATTCTCTCAATATTTGAGTGTATAATTGAAAATTGACATAATAAATAGTTAAAAATTGTAACCAGCTCATTGTTATTAATTATTGATAAGTCAACTGGACATAGCTTGTCAGGATCTGTGTTTATTTTTGAAATGTTAAATTTAGAAAACCACAATAATAACAGCTAGCCACTGAAAGTCAGGGGTTCTACTACACACTTTACGTAGCTATTTTATTGGTTTTGATAACTAGGCCAATAAATTAACTATTATCGGCCCTAATTTACACAGCAAATAGCTTAGTTTGGACTTCAACAATAGCATACTTGCTTCCAAATCCAGTGTCATTCCACTATACTTTTCTGTTATGCCCCTGACTTCCATATTAATAACTACTTTTATTGAATATTTACTATTTGTCAAAAAGTTTATTTTTTAAAGTTTTAAAATTTTTTTATTGCATTTTAGGTTTTGGGGTACGTGTGAAGAACATGCAAGATTGTTGCATAGGCACACACGTGGCAGTGTGATCTGCTGCCTTCCTCCCCATCACCCACATCTAGCACTTCTCCCCATGCTATCTCTCCCCAACTCCCCTCCCCCCGCTGTCCCTCCCCTATTTCCCCCCAACAGACCCCAGTGTGTAGTGCTCCCCTCACTGTGTCCATGTGTTCTCATTGTTCAACACCTGCCCATGAGTGAGAACATGCAGTATTTGATTTTCTGCTCTTGTGTCAGTTTGCGGAGAATGATGGTTTCCAGGTTCATCCATGTCCCTACAAAGGACACGAAATCATCATTTTTTATGGCTGCATAATATTCCATGGTGTGTATGTGCCACATTTTCCCTGTCCAGTCTATTGTCGATGGGCATTTGGGTTGTTTCCAGTTCCTTGCTATTGTAAACAGTGCTGCAATGAACATTTGTGTGCACGTGTCCTTATAGTAGAACGATGTATAATCCTTTGGATATATACCCAGTAACGGGATTGCTGGGTCAAATGGAATTTCTATTTCTAGGTCCTTGAGGAATCGCCACACTGTCTTCCACAATGGCTGAACTAATTTACACTCCCACCAACAGTGAAACAGTGTTCCTATTTCTCCACATCCTCTCCAGCATCTGTTGTCTCCAGGTTTTTTAATGATTGCCATTCTAACTGGTGTGAGATGGTATCTCAATGTAGTTTTGATTTGCATTTCTCTGATGACTAGTGATGATGAACATTTTTTCATATGCTTCTTGGCCTCATGTATGTCTTCTTTTGTAAAGTATCTGTTCATATCCTTTGCCCACTTTTGAATGGGCTTGTTTGTTTTTTTTCTTGTAAATCTGTTTTAGTTCTTTGTAAATTCTGGATATCGGCCCTTTGTCAGATGGGTAAACTGCAAAAATTTTTTCCCATTCTGTTGGTTGCCAATTCACTCTAATGACGTTTCTTTTGCTGTGCAGAAGCTGTGGAGTTTGATTAGGTCCCATTTGTCTTTTTGGCATTTGTTGCCAATGCTTTTGGTGTTTTGGTCATGAAGCCCTTGCCTATGCCTATGTCCTGAATGGTTTTGCCTAGATTTTCTTCTAGGGTTTTTATGGTGTTAGGTCTTATGTTTAAGTCTTTAATCCATCTGGAGTTAATTTTAGTGTAAGGCGTCAGGAAGGGGTCCAGTTTCTGCTTTCTGCACATGGCTAGCCAGTTTTCCCAAAACCATTTATTGAACAGGGAATCCTTTCCCCACTGCTTGTCTTTTTCAAGTTTGTCAAAGATCAGATGGTTGTAGATATGTTGTGTTGCCTCCGAGACCTCTGTTCTGTTCCATTGGTCTATATCTCTGTTTTGGTACCAGTACCATACTGTTTTGATTACTGTAGCCTTGTAGTATAGTTTGAAGTCCGGTAGTGTGATGCCTCCCGCTTTGTTCTTTTTGCTTAGAATTGACTTGGCTATTTGGGCTCTCTTTCGGTTCCATATGAAGTTTAAGGTGGTTTTTTCCAGTTCTGCGAAGAAGGTCATTGGTAGCTTGATGGGGATAGCATTGAATCTGTAAATTACTTTGGGCAGTATGGCCATTTTCATGATATTTATTCTTCCTAACCAGGGACATGGAATGTTTTTCCATCTGTTTGTGTCCTCTCTTATTTCGTTGAGCAGTAGTTCTCCTTGAAGAGGTGCTTTTCGTTCCTTGTTTGTTGTATTCCTAGGTATTTTATTCTCTTTGTGGCAATTGTGAATGGCAGTTCATTCTTGATATGGCTCCTTTTGAGTCTGTTATTGGTGTATAGGAATGCTTGTGATTTTTGCACATTGATTTTGTATCCTGAGACTTTGCTGAAGTTGCTTATCAGTTTCAGGAGATTTTGGGCTGAGAGGATGGGGTCTTCTAGATATACAATCATGTCGTCTGCAAATAGAGACAATTTGACTTCCTCCTTTTGTATTCGAATACACTTTATTTCTTTTTCTTGCCTGATTGCTCTGGCTAGAACTTCCAGTACTGTATTGAATAGGAGTGGTGAGAGAGGGCATCCTTGTCTAGTGCCAGATTTCAAAGGGAATGCTTCCAGTTTTTGTCCATTCAGTATGATATTGGCTGTTGGTTTGTTGTAAACAGCTTTTATTATTTTGAGATACATTCCATCAATACCTAGCTTATTGAGGGTTTTTAGCATAAAGGGCTGTTGAATTTTGTCAAAGGCCTTCTCTGCATCAATTGAGATAATCATGTGGTTTTTGTCTTTGGTTCTGCTTATGTGGTGTATTACATTTATAGACTTGCATATGTCGAACCAACCTTGCATCCCAGGGATGAAGCCTACTTGATCGTGGTGGATTAGCTTTTTGATGTGCTGTTGCAATCGGCTTGCCAGTATTTTATTGAAGATTTTTGCATCTATGTTCATCATGGATATTGGCCTGAAGTTTTCTTTTCTTGTTGTGTCTCTGATGGGTTTTGGTATCAGGATGATGTTTGTCTCATGAAATGATTTTGGAAGGATTCCCTCTTTTTGGATTGTTTGGAATAGTTTCAGAAGGAATGGTACCAGCTCCTCTTTGTATGTCTGGTAGAATTCGGCTGTGAACCCATCTGGACCTTGGCTTTTTTTGGGTGGTAGGCTCTTAATTGCTGCTTCAACTTCAGACCTTGTTTTGGGTCTGTTCAGGGTTTCAGCTTCTTCCTGGTTTAGGCTTGGGAGGAGGCAAGTGTCCAGGAATTTATCTATTTCTTCCAGGTTTACTAGCTTATGTGCATAGAGTTGTTTGTAATAATCTCTGATGATGGTTTGAATTTCTGTGGAATCTGTGGTGATATCCCCTTTATCGTTTTTTATTGCATCAATTTGGTTATTCTCTCTTTTCTATTTTATTAATCTGGCTAGTGGTCTGTCTATTTTGTTGATCTTTTTGAAAAACCAGCTCCTGGATTTATTGATTTTTTGAAGGGTTTTTTTTATGTCTCTATCTCCTTCAGTTCTGCTCTGATCTTAGCTATTTCTTGTCTTCTGCTAGGTTTTGAGTTATTTTGATCTTGCTCCTCTAGCTCTTTCAGTTTTGACGATAGGGTGTCAATTTTTGATCTCTCCTTGCTTCTCATGTGGGCACTTATTGCTATATATTTTCCTCCAGAGACTGCTTTAAATGTGTCCCAGAGATTCTGGTATGTTGTGTCTTCATTCTTGTTGGTTTCGAAGAACATCTTTATTTCTGCCTTCATTTCATTGTTTATCCAGTCAACATTTAAGAGCAAGTTGTTTAGTTATCATGAAGCTGTGCAGTTCTGAGGTAGTTTTTGAATTCTGAGTTCTAACTTGATTGCACTGTGGTCTGAGAGACTGTTTGTTATGATTTCTGTTCTTTTGCATTTGCTGAGGAGTGACTTACTCCCGATTATGTGGTCAGTTTTGGAGTAGGTGTGATGTGGTGCTAAGAAGAATGTATATTCTGTGGATTTGGGGTCGAGAGTTCTGTAAATATCTATTAGGTTAGCTTGGTCCAGGTCTGAGTTCAAGTCCTGGATATCCTTGTTAATTTTCTGTCTGGTTGATCTGTCTAATATTGACAATGGGGTGTTAAAGTCACCCACTATAATTGTGTGGGAGTCTAAGTCTCTTTGTAAGTCATTAAGAACTTACTTTATGTATCTGGGTGCTCCTGTATTGGGTGCGTATATATTTAGGATCGCAAGCTCTTCTTGTTGCATTGATCCTTTTACCATTACGTAATGTCCTTCTTTGTCCCTTTTGATCTTTGTTGCTTTAAAGTCTATTTTATCAGAGATGAGAATTGCAACTCCTGCTTTTTTTGCTTTCCATTTGCTTGGTAAATCTTCCTCCATCCCTTTATTTTGAGCCTCTGCGTATCCTTGCATGTGAGATGGGTTTCCTGGATACAGCACACCGATGGGTTTTGTCTTTTTATCCAATTTGCCAGTCTGTGTCTTTTGATTGGGGCATTTAGTCCATTTGCATTTAGGGTTACTATGATTATGTGTGAATTTGTTACTGTCATTTTGTTGCTAGCTGGCTCTTTTGCCCATTAGTTGATGCAGGTTCTTCATTGTGTTAATGCTCTTTGCCATTTGGCATGTTTTTGGAGTGGCTGATACTGGTTGTTCCTTTCTATGTGTAGAGCCTCTTTCAGGAGCTCTTGTAAAGCAGTCCTGGTGGTGGCGAAATCTCTGAGTACTTGCTTGTTCGCAAAGGATTTTATTTTTCCTTCACTTATGAAGCTTAGTTTGGCTGGATAGGAGATTCTGGGTTGAAAGTTCTTTTCTTTAAGGATGTTGAATATTGGCCCCACTCTCTTCTGGCTTGTAGGGTTTCTGCTGAGTGATCTGCTGTGAGTCTGATGGGCTTCCCTTTGTGGGTAACCCGACCTTTCTCTCTGGCTGCCCTTAGTATTTTCTCCTTCATTTCGACCCTGGTGAATCTGACGATTATGTGCTTGGGGTTGCTCTTCATGAAGAATATCTTTGTGGTGTTCTCTGTATTTCCTGGACTTGAATATTGGCCTGCCTTGCTAGGTTGGGGAAGTTTTCCTGGATAATATCCTGCAGAGTATTTTCCAGCTTGGATTCATTCTCTTCGTCACATTCAGGTACACCTATCAAACGTAGATTAGGTCTTTTCACATAGTCCCACATTTCTTGGAAACTTTGTTCATTCCTTTTTACCCTTTTTTCTCTATTCTGGCCTTCTCGTTTTATTTCATTGAGTTGATCTTCAACCTCTGATATCCTTACTTCTGCTTGGTCAATTCGGCTATTGAAACTTGTGCATGCTTCGTGAAGTTCTCGTGTTGTGTTTTTCGGCTCCATCAATTCACTCATATTCCTTTCTATTTTGTCCATTCTCGTTAGCATTTCTTCAAATCTTTTTTCAAGGTTCTTAGTTTCTTTGTATTGGGTTAGAACATGTTCTTTTAGTTCACAAAAGTTTCTTATTATCCACCTTCTGAAGCCTGATTCTGTCATTTCATCACACTCATTCTCCATCCAGCCTTGTTCCCTTGCTGGTGAGGAGTTGTGAACCCTTGTAGGAGGAGAGGTGTTCTGGTTTCTGGTGTTTTCATCCTTTTTGCGCTGGTTTCTTCCCATCTTTATGGATTTATCTATGTGTCATCTTTGTAGTTGCTGACTTTCAGATTGGGTCTCTGAGTTGACGTCTAGTTTGTTGATGATGAAGTTATTTCTGTTTCTTAGTTTTCCTTCTAGCAGTCTGGCCCCTCTCCTGTAGGACTGCTAAGGTTCACTCCATGCCCTGCTTGCCTGGTGATCACCTGCAGCAGCTGCAGAACAGTAAGGGTTGCTACCAGTTTCTTCTTCTGCCATCTTTGTCCCGGAAGGATACCTGCCAAATGTCAGTCTGATCTCTCCTTTATGAAGTGACTCTTTTGATATACAGGGGTCAGGGAGCTGCTTGAAGAGGCAGTCTGTCTTTTACAGGAGCTCAAGTGCTGAGCTGTGAGCTCCATTGTTCATTCAGAGCTGCTGGGCAGGTACATTTAGGTCTTCTGCAGCAGAACTCATAAACCGCTTTTTGTTCTCAGGGTGCTCTGTCCCAGGGAGTTAGGGCTTTATTTATGAGTTTCCGTTGTGCTGCTGCCTTTTTTTTTTTTTTTTCAGGGCTGCCTTGCCCAGCAAGGAGGCAGCCTAGTCACTGTCTGCCTGCAGAAGCTTTGCTGAGCTGCTGTGGGCTCCGTCCAGCTGCCCTGTGAACTTCCCTGCAGTCTTGTTTATATGGGTGTAGTTAGCACTGCCTCGGCAATGGTGGCCCACCTCTGTATTGGCAGACTCTCTCTGTAATGCAAGGTTTCCTCATCATTCGGGGGTCATCTTGGCAACAGCAGGCAGCCTCAGCAATGGCGGGTTGCCTTGGCAACAGCAGGCTGCCTCAACAATGGCGGACTACCTCCTTATTGGTGGAGTGCCTCTGTAATGGCAGACACCCCTCCCCCACAGAGCTGGACCATCCCGGGTTCAGCTGTGCTTGCTGTGAAACTCTCAATCCAGAGAGTTTCTGATTGCTGTTCTTTTGTGGGGGTGGGACCAGCCAAGCCTGATCACCTGGCTCCCTGCTTCAGAGCCTTTTTTTTTTTTTTTTTTTTTTCTTTTTTATCCCAGGTGTTCCAGTTGCCTGTTGAAAGGGCGCCGGGATCTGTTTCCTGTGCGGTGACCTACTGCACCGGCTTAAACAGTGGCGCTGAGATTCGTGGTGCTTTTTTTGCTCAGGAATCTCCTGGCCTGGCTCCCTGTTCAGTCCCCTCTTTAATCAGATGAATGTGCAGCTTCCCGGGGCTCCAATCGCCAGCCAAAAGGACACACGGAACAGTGTATTTTGTCTGGAGAACCACCTGCCGAGCTGCTGACAAAGCAGCCGTTTGGGGCAAAGCACCCCGCCGACCGAAAGAACCGCGCCGGCCTCGCTGGCGACCTGTGGGTCCCCTCCACCTGGGAATCTCCTGGTCCGTGGGCTATAAAAATGTGGGGCCCACTCACCCTCTGCGCTTTCACTGGGAGATGCAACTCTGAGCTGTTCCTAAATGGCCATCTTCCAAACATTTTTTTAGGTGTCATTTACCATGAGGGTTTGTTGAGTTAAAAAAACACCATTTTTTATGCATCTATTAATATGGTCATACGGTTGTTCTAATTTATTCTGTTAATATGGTAAAATGCATTAATTGATTTTTAATAGCTTTATTTGGATATAATTGACCTATAATTTGCTGCACATATTTAAAATTCACCATTTATTAGATTTTAATATATGTATGCACCTGTGAAACAATCACAATAATGAAGATAATTACTATTTCTATCACCCCTAAAAGTTTCCTCATGCCCTTTTGAAATTCCTCCTTCCTGTTCTCTTCCCATCTCCACACCCACTCATCTGTTTTATGTCATGGTAGATTAGTCCATGTTTTTTAGAGCAATGATTAGCAAACAATGGCCTGTTGGTCAAATCTGGCCCAACCACCTGCTTCTGTAAATGAAATTTTACTAGAACACAGCTACAGTCATTTGTTTGCCTATCATCTATGATTGCTTTCACACTGGAACAGCAGAGTATAAATAAGACAGACACCATGAATTGCAGAGCCTAAAATATTTACTATCTTTCCTTTTACCAAAAATGTTTGCCAACCACTGTTCTAGAACTTTATGTGAAGGAAGCCTACTGTAAGTGCTCTTTGTTTTTGCATGACTTCTTTCACTTTCTGTGATTATTTCGATATGCATCCATGTTGTATGTGTCAGTAGTTCACACTTTAAAATGCTCAGCAATTTTTCATTGTAGGAAAACACCCATATTTTGTCATCATCTACCTGTTGATCAATATTTGGTTGTTTTCAGTTTTAGGCTACTCACGTAAAACTTACATAAGCAAGCATTTAAGTTAAGCCTTAATATGGATCAGTGCTTTCCTTCTCTTGGAAAAAAACAAACCCAAAACACAGAAATAGAATGCCTGAATCATATGGTAGATACACATTTAACCCTCTAAGAAACTGCCAGACTTTTCCAAATTGGTGGTATCATTTTATATTTCCAACAGCAGTATATTAGAGATCCAGTTTCCCCATATCCTCCCTAGTAATAGATACGGTGAGTCTATTTTAGTTATTCTAACAGGCATGCAATATTTTAATTTGGGTTATCTCAATGACTAACAATGTTGACTATAGTTTCATGGGATTATACATTTTTTCTGGTGATGTATCTAAAAATTTTGCCACTTTTTGGTTTTATTATTACTAATAATGAAGGTTCTTTATATAATATGATGTAGATACAACTTCTTTACTAAGTATACAGTTTGTAACTATTTTCTCCTTATAGGTGGCTTATCTTTTCATTTTCTTAATAGTATTATTCAATGAGTAAAAGTTCTAGTTTTCATGAATTACAATTTATCTTTGTACTTTTTTTGATTATTCTTTTATGTTTATATGATACAGCTTTAGTTAATTTGGTGTGCATTGTGAGGCATGGATTGAAGTTTTAATTTTTCTTTCATGTAGATAATTAAATTTTATTATCTCCATTTGTTGAAAAGATGATGTTTTTCAACTGAATTACTTTTTCACCTTTGTTATCAGTATTTTTATGTATGTTTGGTTCTACATTTTGTGTTTCTTTTCTATTCAATTGATCTCTTTGTCTACCTTTATACTAAAGCATATTGTCTTCTTGTAGCTTTATAATAAGTCTTCAATTCAGGTAGTGTTAGCCCTCCAACTTTTTTCTTTTACAAAATTACTCTGGCTATTCTAGGTCTGTGGCATTTCCATATAATTTTCAGAATTAGCTAGTCAATTTGTATAAAAAACTATGGGATTTTTATTGGAATTTTTGTTAAATCTATAGATGTTTGGGGGGAATTGAGTCTCAATAATATGAGGTTTTCTAATCCATAAACAAGATACATTTATCAAGTTACTTAGATATTCCTTAATTTCTTTCAACAATATTTTGCAGTTTCTAGCATATAAGACTTGCACATGGAAAAGAAAAATCTTGGGGCCCCCAAATTACTAAGCTAAAGGGAAAAGTCAGGCTGGGAACTGCAAAACCTGCCTTCCATTCTATTCAGTCATCTCTCTGCTTTCTGAGATAGATGCATACTCTGATTGCCTCCTTTGGAAAAGCTTATCAGAAACTCAAAAGAATGTAACCATTTGTCTCTCATCTACCTGTGACCTGGAAGGCCTGCTTTGAGTTGTCCCCGCCTTTCTGGATGAAACCAGTGTACTTCCTACATCTATTGATTGATGTCTCATAGCTCCCTAAAGTGTATAAAAAATCAAGCTGTGCCTAACCACCTAGGGCTCATGTCATCAGGATTTCCTGAGGCTGTGTCATGGGTGGGCAACCTTATCTTGGCAAAATAAACTTTCTAAATTAACTGAGAACTGTTTCAGATATTCAGGGTTCATATACATCTTTTGTCATATTTATTTTCAAATGTTTCAAATTTAACATCAATGTTGGTTTAATTTCAATGTCCAGTTGTATGCTACTAATTTATAGAAATACAATTATTTTTTATATTGATCTTGCATCTTTTATCTTATTAAACTTATTTAGTTTTGGTTTTTATTTTTGTTTTTATAGGTGGTATTGGATTTTCTACATGACAACACTTTACCTGTAGCTAAAGACAGCTTTCAAATCTGGATGTTTTTTATTTGTTTTACTTGTCTATTTCACTGGCTTGACTGTTCCGTCAATGTTGAATAGAAGAGGTGGGAGCAGATGTTCTTGTTTTGTTCTTGATCTTAGGGATGGATCTCTTTTGTGTTTATCCTACTTAAAAATTTGTTAAACTTTGGGATGTGTATTAACGTTTTAAATCAGATTTAGGAAGTTTTTATTTCTTCAATATTTTTTCTTCCCCTTTCTCTGTTCTCCTTCTGCTACTCCCATTATGCATATGTTGGTATGATTTTTTGTGTCCCACAGGTCTCTGAGGCTTTGTATTTTTCTTTTGCTCCTCAGAGGCGTAATTTCTAATCATATCTCTTCAAGTTCACCACCAATGCTTTCCTCTTACAGTTTAAATTGCTGTTGATACACTTTAATAATGTCTTAAAAATTTCATCTGTTGTAATGAACAGCTTCAGAGTTTCCATTTCATTCTTTGTTAAACCATTCCTCTCTGCCTCTCTCTCTTTTCTTTTTTTTTGAGATTCAGTCTTATCCTGTTGCCCAGGCTGGAGTGCAGTGGCATGATCTCTGCTCACTGCAACCTTTGTCTCCCAGGCTCAAGCAATTCTCTGGCCTCAGCCTCAAGTAGGTGGGATTACAGGCATGTGCCACCATGCCTGGCTAATTTTTGCATTTTTAGTAGAGATGGGGTTTCACCATGTCGGCCAGTCTGGTTTTGAATTTTTGACCGCAAATGATCTGCCCCCCTTGGCCTCCCAAAGTGCTTACAGGCTCAACCATTTCTCTTTATTGATGTTCTGTATTTACTGACTTATTTTACTATACTTTCATTCTTTAAAACACGGTTTCCTTTCATTCTTTGTACATTTTTATAATAGCTTCTTTGCAGCCTTTGTCTGATTGCGACCTTTGTGCTCTGTTCCCTCAGAGTGTCTGTATGGATTGATACTTTCCAGAGTGTGGCTCATGTTTTTCTGTTTGCATTATCATGTACTTTTATTTTCAAAATTGTGCAAGTCAGGTAATATGTCACAACATCTCTGGATTCTTGCTGCCCCATTCCACCCAGTGACTTTTTGTTTTAGTTGTTGTTGTTTGATGACTTTCCTGGACTGGGTTTTACACATCCACTCCAGATGTCCTGTCTCCTTGATGTCCACTTTTAAGTGGTGTTACTATTGGCCCTTTAACTCTCTCTTCTCACAGACTCCTACCATCCAAGATCTGTCAGCTATAACTTTATTTTTTCTTTGACAAAGTTAAAAAATTTATATTTTGTTATGTGACCTTCATTCAGTCTTCTGTACTATATTTGTAAATTATTTTATTTATATAAAACATTTGTTTTGTATTTACTATTTTTTTAAATTGTACTTTAGGTTCTAGGGTACATGTGCAGATCATGCAGGATTGTTGCATAGGCACATACATGGCAAGGTTTGCTGCCTTCATCCCCCATCACCTATATCTGGTATTTCTCCCCTCATTATACCTCCCCACCCTCCCCACCACCCACCATCCCTCCCCAACAACCCCCACTGACCACAGTGTGTGATGTTCCCCTCCCTGTATCCACGTGTTCTAATTGTTTAACATCCGCCTATGAGTGATAACATGCGGTGTTTGGTTTTCTGTTCTTGTGTCAGTTTGCTGAGAATGATGGTTTCCAGATTCATCCGTTTCCCTATGAAGGACATGAAGTCATCTTTTTTTACGTCTGTGTAGTGTTCCATGGTGTATATGTGCCACATTTTCTTTATGCAGTCTATCGATGATGGATATTTGTGTTGGTTCCAGGTCTTTGCTATTGTAAACAGTGCCACAATAAACATACGTGTGCATGTGTCTTTATAATAAAACAATTTGTAATTCTTTGGGTATATACCCAGTAATGGGATTGCTGGGTCAAATGGTATTTCTATTTCTAGATCCTTGAGGAATCGCTAAACTTTATTTCACAATGGTTGAACTAATTTACACTCCCACCAACAGTGTAAAAACATTCCCGTTTCTCCACATCTTCTCCAGCATCTGTTGTCTACTGATTTTTTAATGATTTGCATTCTAACTGGTGTGAGATGGTATCTCAATGTGGCTTTGATTTGCATTTCTCTAATCACCAGTGATGATGAGTATTTTTTCATATGTTTGTTGGCCTTATTGATGTCTTCTTTTGCAAAGTGTCTGTTCATATCCTTTGCCCACTTTTGAATGAGTTTGTTTGTTTTTTTTTCTTGTAAATCTGTTTTAGTTCTTTGTAGATTCTGGATATTAGCCCTTTGTCAGATGGGCAGATTGCAAAATTTTTTTCCCATTCTGTTGGTTGCTGGTTTGCTCTAATGATTGTTTCCTTTGCTGTACAGGAGCTCTGGAGTTTAATTAGGTCCCATTTGTCTATTCTGGCTTTTGTTGCCATTGCTTTTGGTGTTTTAGTCATGAAGTCCTTGTTTATGCCTATGTCCTGAATGGTTTTGCCTAGGTTTTCTTCTAGGGTTTTTATGGTGTTAGGTCTTATGTTTAGATCTTCAATCCATCTGGAGTTAATTTTTGTATGAGGTGTCAGGAAAGGGTCCACTTTCTGCTTTCTGCACATGGCTAGCCAATTTTCCGAACACCATTTATTAAACAGGGAATCCCTTCCAGATTGATTGTTCTTGTCAGGTTTGTCAAGATCAGATGATTGTACATGTGTGGTGTTGCTTCTGAGGGCTCTATTCTGTTCCATTGGACTATGTCTCTGTTTTGGTACCAGTACATGCTGTTTTGATTACTGTAGCCTTGTGGTATAGTTTGAAGTCAGGCCCCATGATGCTTCCAGCTTTGTTCTTTTTGCTTAGGATTGTTTTGGCTATGCCAGCTCTCTTTTGGTTCCATATGAAGTTTGAAGTGGTTTCTTCCAGTTCTGTGAAGAAGGTCATTGGTAGTTTGATGGGGATAGCATTGAATCTATAAATTACTTTGTGCAGTATGGCCATTTTCATGATGTTGAGTCTTCCCAGCCATGGGCATGGAATGTTTTTCCATCTGTTTGTGTCTTCTCTTATTTCACTGGGCAGTGATTTGTAGTTCTCCTTGAAGAGGTCCTTTACATCCTTTGTTAGTTGTATTCCTAGGTATTTTATTCTCTTTGTAGCAATTGTGAATGGGAGTTCACTTTTGATTTGGCTCTTTGTGTGTCTGTTTTTGGTGTATAGAAATGCTTGTGATTTCTGCATATTGATTTTGTATCCTGAGACTTTGCTGAAGTTGTTTATCAGTTTCAGGAAATTTTGGGCTGAGATGATAGGATCTTCTAAATATACAATCATGTCATCTGCAAATAGAGACAATTTGGCTTCCTCTTTTCCTAATCGAATACTGTTTATTTTTTTTTCTTGCCTGATTGCTCTGGCTAGAACTTCCAATACTATATTGAATAGGAGTGGTGAGAGAAGGCATCCTTGTCTAGTACTGGATTTCAGAGGGAATGCTTCGTGCCCATTCAGTATGATATTGGCTGTGGGTTTGTCATAAATAGCTTTTATTATTTTGTAGTATGTGCCATCGATACCTAATTTATTGGGGTTTTTTAGCATAAAGCACTGTTGAATTTTGTCGAAGTCCTTTTCTGCATCTGTTGAGATACTCATGCGGTTTTTGTCATTGGTTCTGTTTATGTGATGGATTACATTTATAGACTTGCGTATGTTGAACCCGCCTTGCATCCCTGGGATGAAGCCTACTTGATCATGATGAATAAGCTTTTTGAGGTGCTGTTGCAGTCAGTTTGCCAGTATTTTATTGAAGATTTTTGCATCTATGTTTATCATAGATATTGGCCTGAAGTTTTCTTTTTTAGTTGTGTCTCTGCATGGGTTTGATAATAGGATGATGTTGGTATCATGAAATGATGTGGGGAGGGTTCCCTCTTCTTGTATTGTTTCGAATAGTTTCAGAAGGAATAGTACCAGCTCCTCTTTGTACATCTGGTAGAATTCAGCTGCAAACCTGTCTGGACCTGGGCTTTTTTTTTAGTTGGTAGGCTATTAATTGCTGCCTCAACTTCAGCCCTTGTTATTGGTCTATTCAGGGATTCAACTTCTTCCTAGTTTAGTCTTGGGAGAGTGCAAGTGTCCAGGAATTTATCCATTTCTTCCAGATTTACTGGTTTGTGTGCATCGAGTTGTTTGTAGTAATCTCTGATGGTAGTTTATATTTCTGTGGAATCTGTGGTGATGTCCCCTTTATTGTTTTTTATTGCATCTATTTGATTCTTCTCTCTTTTCTTTTTTATTATTCTGGCTAGTAGTCTATCTATTTTGTTGGGCTTTTCAAAAAACCACTTTCTGGATTCGTTGATTTTTTGAAGGGTTTTTTTTTGTGTCTCTATCTTCTTCAGTTCTGCTCTGACCTTAGTTATTTCTTGTCTTCTGCTAGCTTTTGAGTTTTTTTTTTTTATCTTGCTCCTCTAACTCTTTCAATTTTGATGATAGGGTGTCAGTTTTAGACTTTTCCTTGCCCCTCATGTGGGCATTTATTGCTATGAATTTCCCTCTAGACACTGCTTTAAATGTGTCCCAGAGATTCTGGTATGTTGTATCTTCATTCTCATTGGTTTCAAAGAACATCTTTATTTCTGCCTTCATTTCATTATTTATCCAGTCTACATTCAGGAGCCATTTGTTCATTTTCCGCGAACTTGTGTGGTTTTGAGTTAGTTTCTTAATCCTGAGTTCTAATTTGATTGCACTGTGGTCTGAGAGACTTTGTTACGATTTCCATTTTTGTGCATATGCTGAGGAGTTATTTACTTCCAACTATGTGGTCGATTTTAGAGTAAGTGCGATGTGGTGCTGAGAAGAATATATATTCTGTGGGTTTGGAGTTATGAGTTCTGTGAATGTCTCCTAAGTTCGCTTGGTCCAGATCTGCATTCAATTCCTGGATTTCCTTGTTGATTTCCTGTCTCGATCTGTCTAATATTGGCAGTGGAGTGTTAAAGTCTCCCATTATTATTGTGTGGGAGTCTAAATCTCTTTGTAGGTCATTAAGGACTTGCTTTATGTATCTAGGTGCTCCTGTATTGAGTGCATATATATTTAGGATCATTAGCTTCTCTTGCTGTATTGATCCTTTTACCATTATGTAATGCCCTTCTTTGTCTCTTTTGATCTTTGTTGGTTTAAAGTCCGTTTTATCAGAGACTAGGATTGCCACCACTGCTTTTTTTTTTTGCTCTCCGTTTGCTTGATAAATCTTCTTCCATCCCTTTATTTTGAGTCTATGTGTGTCTTCGTACATGAGATGGGTCTCCTGAATACAGCACACCAATGGTTCTTGGTTTTTGTCCACTTTGCCAGTCTGTGTCTTTTGCTTGGGGCATTTAGTCCATGTATATTTAATGTTAATATTGTTATGTGTGAATTTGATCCTGCCATTTTGTTACTGGTTGGTTGTTTTGCCCTTTGGTTGGGGTAATTTCTTCATTGCATTGTTGGTCTTTATCATTTAGTTCTTTTTTGCAGTGGCTACTACTAGTTTTTACTTTCTGTGTTTAGTGCTTCCTTCAGGGGTTCTTGCAGGGCAGGTCTGGTAGTGACAAAATCTCTGAGCAATTGTTTGTCCATAAAAGATTTCATTTCTCCTTCACGTATGAAGCTTATTTTGGCTGGATATGAAATTCTGGGTTGAAAGTTCTTCTCTTTAAGGATGTTGAATATTGACCTCCACTGTCTTCTGGCCTGTAGGATTTCTGCTGAGAGATTCGCTGTAAGTCTGATGTGCTTCCCTTTGTGGATAACTTGAACTTTCTCTCTGGCTGCGCTTAGTATTTTTTCCTTTGTTTTAACCCTGGTGAACCTGATGATTATATGCCTTGGGGTTGCTCTTCTAGAGGAGTATCATTGTGGTGTTCTCTCTATTTCCTGTATTTGAATGTTGGCCTGCCTTGCTAGGTTGGGGAATTTCTCCTGGATAATATCCTGAAGAGTGTTTTCCAGTTTGGATTCATTCTCCCTGTCATCTTCCAGTACACCAATCAGGCATGGATTAGGTCTTTTCATGTAATCCCATATTTCTTGAAGGCTTTGTTCATTTCTTTTGACTCTTTGTTTTCTTTTCTTGCCTTCTCATTTTATTTCATTGAGTTGATCTTCAATCTCTAATATCCTTTCTTCTGCTTGATCTACTCAGTTTTTGAAACTTGTGTATGCTTCATGAAGTTCTTGTGCTGTGTTTTTCAACTCCATCAAGTCGTTTATGTTCTTCTCTAAGCTAGTTATTCTAGTTAGCATTTCGTCTAGCCTTTTTTTCAAGGTTTTTAGTTTCTTTGCATTGGGATAGAACATGTTCCTTTAATTCAGAGAAGTTTGTTATTACCTGCCTTCTGAAGCCTGCTTCTGTCAATTCATTAAATTCATTCTCTGTCCTGCTTTGTTCCCTTGCTGGTGAGTTGTGATCTTGTGGTGGGGGAGAGACGTTCTGATTTTTGATGGTTTCATTCTTCTTGCACTGGTTTCTCCCCATCTCCTGGATTTATATGGTTTTGTTCTCAGGTAGCTGCTTGGGGAGGTGGCCCTTCCTTTTTCCTGCCTGCAGAGGCGCTGCTGGGCTGCCACACCTGGGCTGCTGTGTCTTTTATGTACTCAGGAAAATTAGGCCGGCTTCTGCAATGGTGGCTTCCCTTCCTCCTGCCGAACCAGATCATTCTTGGTCGCTCTCTAACTGATGTTCTGGGTGCCTAATTCTGGAGTGAGAGATTTTTGGCCTGCTGGGCTTTGTGCAGCGGGGGGACCCGTCTTGCTGTTTGGGCTGTTTCACTGGGTTCCGTTCCCCTTCTTACTGGAGGGTGGGTAGCTCTGTCCCATCGGCTTTTTGGCTTTCTTGGCGTTAGCCAGTGCTTTTGCCTAGATCTTTGCTGACAAACCCGGCGCCAGCTGAAGTTGCTGTTCTGCCCTGTTCAGGCATCATGCTAAGGCTTTTCAGCCCGGTAAAGATCTCCTGTTCTGCAGGTTGTAGAGGGCTTGGGTGGAGCGCTGTATCCAAACCAAAGTCCCAGAGGGAGAGATCCCCTAGTCCTCTGGTGGGTTGCATGCTCCTCCTGGGTGAGACAGTGTCCTACCTTGCCACAACTTGCCCTATTTGGTTTATACCCACTGTCCAACCAGACTCACAAATTGAACCTGGTGCCTTGTTTGGAATTGTGGAGACTACTCAGCTTCTGCATCTCTCTCTCTGGGAGCTGCTTTTGGGAGCCGCCTCTTATTTGGCCATCTTGGGATCCTCCTTCTGTATTTACTATTTTTCTATCAGTGTGAAGGATTCTGAGATAGGGAAAAAACACCACATATACTGGGCATGTGCTGTCCTAAAATTCATATTTTGTGTTTACGAGCTTAAAATACATATAAAATAAATAGATTAAATCATATGTGAAAATTATCAGTATATTTAGGTTAACAAAACAGTATGTTAAAAGAATAACTATGGGGGTAGAAGGGAACTGCTTTTAATAGAATAACATGTTTTTGAAATGTGATCATTGGGTTGCAGTATAAATGTTGAAAAGGTGCCTAATGTGATAATCTGGAAGAAGTGTGTTTCAGGAGGAGAACTCCAAGGCCAAATGTTTTTAAGATACTTAGTAATGGCATATAAAATGATAGACTTCAAACTCAGGTGAGGTGAAGGTTGATAAGCATGGGCATAGGTTAGAAAATTAGGTCAGGAATTATTGCATGTATAAGAAAACTATTTTTATGTGAATATGAGTATTTAAATAACATTTAATGTTGACCTCAGTAGTATGCTGAGATTACATTTTTATCTTTGAAGTTCAATAACAGAATTTTCATTCCACTTAATAGAGAAAGTTCCTAACTTTCAAATAGATTCTCCTTGTCTGTATCCTACCAGTTAGTTGAAGGTTTTTAATATTCCAGTTCAAACTAGATATTTTAACTATTGTAATGAGAAAATAACTCAGACTTACAATTTTAATACTTTAGTTTGGATTGGCTAATACTTTTAGTTCCCTGCACAGGACTAGCTGTTTCATGAAAAAGAGATGGGTTGACACAAATAATGAGCTTTGGTTTTCCTCCCACCTAATGATTGAGGTCAGGGAACCTTAACATGAGAAAATAGGTTTGCAGATTATAAGTGTATTAAGGCCCTTGACACTGAAGCCTAGTTAAAAGTTAGAGTTCAATATCCTTATTTTTTAAAGCTGGGTTTTATCACAGCTAAACACCAGCCACAGAACTTACAAATTGCATGGCTATGACAGCGTATGACAGCTGCAGCAAATTACAGAGCCTCATTCTGACCTTAGTTTTTAAATAAACATTACAATAAAGAGAAGAAAACATCTTTCCTTCAGATATGAAAAATAGATATCTAAGCAATAATGCAGATGATGAGTTATTGTTTTAGGCTGGACATTAACAGGAGCAGAAACAAATAATGACATCTGCCAGGAGAACATTCCAAAACCTTGGACAGTGTCTCCACAGCCAGGGAAGACAAGGAGAACGTGAACTTCTCCAAATACAAAGAAATTTTCTTATACATTTGACTTCTCAAGAAGCCTTCTAATTTTGACAAATACATGACACATTATAATTAGGCATCACAGTGTTTAGATATTCATGGAAGCAGAGTAACTTATTCCTCCTACAAAGTGGATATGTATTCTTCAAAGGATGAATATACAGTTTTAATATGTATCATAGCAGATAACTGAAACAAGTATTTATCTTCTGTGAAAACGATGAAACCTGAAACGTGAAATGTAAAAAGAATCCTCAGGAAAATAAACGCATATTTAAAAACAAATGAAGACATTATTAACTGTACTATTTAAGTCTGTATTTTCTGCCATTTTTACCTTCTTGTTTGTGTAGCATAGTATCAGCAATACCTTTTTCATCTTATTTAAAGTGGACTAAATGCCCACCTCAAACAATACTAACACAAAAAGATAGACATTTCCTTATAAATGCATGCATAAAGATGCTTTGTACATTAAACGAGTAAAAGATATCCAGATGAATAAAGTATGACAGGAACTATTTTAGAGCATTTTACAGTATTACTAACAGAGATATATCATATTTCCCAATTAAGGAATGACTTTTAGGTTTATAAACAACCACAACAGTATTGCCAAATCTAAAATAATTAGCAATTCCATAATATCATAAATATGCAGAAAATATTCCAAATCTCCAAATGTATCATTTTTCTCCTTTTATATAAAATTTATTTTTTAGAGCAGTTTTAGGTTCACTGCAAAATGAAGCAGAAACTACTGGAAGTAGCTATGTAACCCCTGCCTCTACACAGCACAGCCTCCCTCACTATCAATATCTTGCAACATTTTTTACATTTTTTACAACTGATGAACTTATTGTAAGGCCATAATGATCACATGAAGTCCATAGTTTACATTAGGGTTCACTTTTGGTGTTGTGCATTCTATGGGTTTCAAAAAATATATAATGACATATTTCCAGCATTATAGTGTCACACAGAATAGTTTCACTGCCCTAAAATCTTCTGTGTTCTGCCAACTCATCCCTCCATCCTTCCAACCCCTGTCAACCATTGACCTTTTATTGTTTCCATAGTTTTGCTGTTTCCAGAATGTTATTCAGTTGAAATCATGCAGTATGTAGTCTTTTCAAATTGGTTTCATTCACTTAGTAATGTGTGTTTAAGGTTCCTCCATGTTTTTTCATGTTTTCATAGTTCATTTCTTTTTAGTGCTGAATACTATTTCATTGTCTAGAGGTACCATAGTTTATTAATCCATTCATTCACTGAAGGCCACCCTGGTTGCTTCCAGGTTTTGGCAATTATGAATAAAGCACCTATAAACATCCATGTGCAGGATTTGTGTGTACAAAGATTTTCAAATTTGGGTAAATACCAAGGAGTGCAGTTGCCAGCTCATATAGCAAGAGAACGTTTAGTTTTGCAAGAGTCTACCGAACTGTCTTCCAAAATGGCTGTACCATTTTGCATTCCCACCAGCAGTGTGTGAGAATTCCTGTTCTGCATCCTGGCCAGCATCTGGTGTTGTAGGGTTCTGGATTTTGGCCGTTTTAATAGATAAGTAGAGATATCTCACTCATGCTTTAATTTGCATTTTTCTAATGACGTATGATGTGGAGCATCTTTTTATGTTTATTTGCTATAGGTATATGTTTGTTGGTGTGGGGTCTGTCCTGGACTTTTGTCTATTTTTTTTTTTAATTGTGTGGTTCCTTTTCTTATTGTTGATTTTTAATAATTCTTTGTATATATTTCCTAATAGTCCTTTATCAGATAAGTCTTTTGCAAATATTTTCTCCTAGCCTGTGGTTTGTGTTTTCATTCTCTTGATACCGTCTTTTGTAGAATACAAATTTTTAATTTTAATAAAGTCTAGCTTATCAGTTTTTTAGTTTTTTTTTTCATGGATTTTACCTTTTGTGTTGTATTTAAAGAGTTATTTTCATACCCAAGGTCATTTATATTTTTTCCTATGTAATTTTTAGGAATTTTATACTTTCGTAGTTTTACATTTAGGGCTATGATCCATTTTGAGTTACGTTTTGTGAAGAGTGTGAAGAGTTAAGTTTTGTGAAGAGACTACATTCATTATTTTGCATGTGGATTTCCAGTCACTCTAGGACCATTTGTTGAAAGACTATCTTTTCTCCATTGTATTGCCTTTATTCCTTTGTCAACGACCTGTTAACTATATTTATTTGGGCCTATTTTTGGGCTCTCTATTCTGCTCCATTGATCTATTCATCTTTTCTTTTACCAATGCCATACTGTCTTGATTACAGTTCCTTTATAGAAGGTCTTGAAGTCAGGTAGTGTCAGTCCTCTGATTTTGTTCTTCTTCAATATTGTGTTCACTGTACTGGGTCTTTTGCCTTTCTATATAAACTTTAGATTCAGTTTGCCAATACCCCCCATCCTCCCCCACACACAAATGCTGAAATTATGATTGGGCTAAGTGTATCATTTTAAAGCTGTCTGCATTGAGATCTAAATAAGGTTCAAGTATTGCAAATTGTTTAAATATCTTTAAGTCTCTTTTGATCTATAAAATCTGTCTCCTTGTCTCTTTTCTGTGCAATTCGCTTTTGGAAAGAGACTGTCATTTATCCTGTAGAATTTTTCACAGTCTTGATTTTGAGTAGTGCCTTTTTTTCTGGTGATATTTAATATATTTCCATGTTGTCTGCATTTCTTATAAATCTACAGGTGTGATCTGATTCCAGTTAGTAAATTTGGGTCATAATTCCTTCATAGATGGCTGCCTAAGTCTGTTGTGTGTTGGTATAAAAGAATACCTGAGACTGGAAAATTTACAAAAAAAGAAGTTTATTTAGTTTATCATTTTGCAGGCTGAGAAGTTTAAGGGCATGTCCGTGGCTTCTGATGAGGCTTTTTGTGCTACATTGCAACATGGCAGAGAAAGTCAAAGAGAAAGCAGACATGCAAAGAGGGGAAAACCTGAGAGGCATCCTGGCTTTATAACAACCCACTCTTGGAGGAGCTAATCAATTTCCCTGAGAATTCGCTCAGTACTGCAATAACATTACTAAGCCATGTATGAGGGATCTGAACTTACAAACCAAACACCTCCCACTAGGTCCTACCTCACTGCCACATTGGGGATCAAATTTCAACATGAGTTTTGGTGGGGGGCAGAAATGTCATATCCAAACCATAGCAATGGCCCTGTGTGCTTGTATTAAAAGGTCCCTAGTATCCATCTTTCTCCTGGATGTTAGCAGCCATGTACAAAACAGCGATACTCTGATTCTATTATTCCTTCTTCATTTATTAGGTAGAATATTTCTTTAAAAAGAAATCCTCTGTTATCAACTATTTGGTTCCTCAAACATGTGTTTTAAATAGAAAAACTTGATTTTGTTTTTATTATCCTAAGAGTTGGTTCCTTGGCATCCTTCAAAGGGCCAATTTCTGAAGAGACAGTTCATCCAACACTAATCGTGAAAATATCTTGAACTTCATTAGTGGATATTATAAATAACTTTTGGCAACAACTTTTAGAATTCGAGTGAAGTGAATTTTTGAAAATTTTCCTAGAAAAATATAATTTATAAAGCTGAAATGAGAACAAAAAGGAAATACAAATGTCCTGTAATTGTTAGAGAAATTAAAATGATCAGTAAAAATCTTTGACAAAAAACAATCTTCATTCTGATAGGGTGCAGTGGCTCACACATGTAATCCCAACACTTTGGGAAACCAAGGTAAAAAGATTGTTCGAGCCCAGGAGTTCGAGACCAGCCCAGGCAACATAATAAAATCCTTTCTTTACAAAAAATAAAAATAACATTCATGTGTGGTGGTGCACAGCTGTAGTCCCAGCTACTTGGGAGGCTGAGGTGGGAAGATGATTTGGGCCCAATAAGCCGAGGCTGCAGTGAGCCTTGTTTGTATCACTGCACTCCAGCACGAGAGACACAGACCCTGCCTCAAAAACAAAGCAAAACTTCATTTCCAAGTAGTTTTTCCAGTGACTTTTTACAGGCATTTTAATGTAGAAATACTGCAATTCCTATGCCTATTCCGTTAAAGAGAAAAAGAGGAAATACTCACAAATCATTTATGAGTCTAATGTATCCTTGATACCCAAACCTGACAAGAACATTACAAGAAAGCAAATTACAGACTAATGTATTAATGACAATAAATGTAAAATTCTAAATAAAGTATTTATAAATCAAATAGATCAAATCCCTCAACATCATATAATTCATATATGTGTGTGTGTGTGTGTGTGTGTGTGTGTGTGTGTGTGTGTCTGTGTGGACAGATGGATAGATAGATAGATAAATAGCAGTGCATTGAACATCATGTATCATGAACTAGTGAGGTTTATTCCAGGAATGCAAAGTTGAATTAGCATTCTTAAATCAATAAATACAATTCAAACATTAACAGGATAAATTAGAAGTGTCAAATTTTTACTTCAATGGATGAATACAAATCATTTGATAGTTCCCTACTCTTTTATGTTTAGAGCATTTAGCATACTATCAATAGAAGGAAACTTCCTTAATAAGATAGAGTCTACAAAATTCTAAATAACTATTAATGTTCAAACACTGAATGCTTATATTCTGAGAAAGAGAATAAAACAAGAAGGTCTGTTCTCATTACTCATTACTTCCATTCAATATGGTGCTGGAGGGCTGAACTAATTCAATAATGCAGAAAATAAAGTAAACAGAATCAGGGCAATAAGGAGAAAAACTGTCATCACTCATTGTAAATACGAATGTGTCCATAGAAAATATTTAAAAAATCTAAGTATAAAAAATTAGAATACACATATTTATATATTAAAAATTAATATAAAAGAATTTTGTTTGATATTTTACAAGCCTTTAAGGAAGGTGAATAAACACTTTTCCTGTGGTCTTTGTTTCCTTTAATACAGTTGGAAAATCTGAGTTTTTGTTTTCAATTCAGAATTATGCATCAGGATGTTCTCTCTGTATATCTCAAATAATTTTGTAATATTTCATTGAACAGATGCAGAAACAAAATTTACCCATTCCTTCTAAGGATTACAATTAGCTTTTATGTAGACTAGAAATGACCTGCCATAAACAGAGCTCAAAATGATGAAAGTTAGTGCAACGTGGTGCACAGAACAAATAACATTTGTCTATCTTCAAGAACGGTGCTTGCTTCTGAAATTAAACCCAGCAGGTAGGAAGATTCTAAACAGACTTCAAATTGTTGAACATCTGCTCTCCCTAGCACAATCGAAAATAGTGAATGCAAAACACTTTACAATGCTAAAATTCATACAATCTAGTTGAAATTATTACACTATTAAATTTTTTTGGAAGCCATTTCAAACAGACCTCAAAACATTTATAGTTTCAAATCATAAAATACTATTAAACTGACCTGAGCAGCTCCTTCATTATGTTAAAAATAGTTGAATATCTTTTCTCAATTTAGATATATATCATTTCTTAAACTTTCTCAAAATGAAATGTAAAACTAATAAACTGTAGGGTCAGCTGTATTTAAGAGAGATGGAAATTTAGATTTCAGCTTTAAGATGAAGCTGCTTAATTTTTCTCTTTCACATCCATATGGTGCTATAACATGCCCTGGTTTGCTGTAGATAACAGAGGACCCAGTTCACTTTTGGGGTGACAAAATACCCAAGAATTTAGTCTACTTAATAATGCAGCAGTTATTGGAAAGAAAAGGAGTTGGTGCTTCTAGTCCTGATATCACAAATTGCAGAATTTGAATGTTCCACCTCTGTAGAAGGACATTACCCATTCTGATTTGCCCAGCTCCCAATATATACTTCTGGAACCTGAAAGCGGCTTGGCTTAGAGACTCTAAAGTACATTGGGTGAACAACTACCACAGAGGGCTCAAAAGTTTCATATTTCACAGCTGATTTCATTGCCTCAGTTCATCTCCTATGCAGAAAAAAATCGTAAGTCACACTTCAGCTCTCAGGTTGGTCATCTTCCTAGCCACAGAAGAAACATGTGACTCATTGTATGACATTCTCAGAGACAAAAGTGTATGACGAATGGATCAGTGGTTGCTAGAGTTTGAGGGGAGGAGGGTGTAACCCAAAGGAACATCACAGAGATTTTTTCTGGGGGGATAGAATTATCTGTATCTTGACCATCACGATGGTTACCCGAACTTATGCATATGTGTTAACATTCATAGGTATGTATGCAAAGAATTCCATTTTACTGTATGAAAATTAAAAAAAAATAAATCATCCTGAAGGAAAATTCCAGAGTGTGATTATTTATAGAGAGAGTTTCTATAGCTGACCCCAGCTCCACGCCTACACAATCCAGTTAAGTGAAAAGTTTTCTAAGCAGAGGCTTTTGATGCTCCTATGTGTCTTAAACAGGGTTATTTAAAAGTGTGTTAAGGCAATTATCCCCTGTTGATGCCTAAGGAGAAGAAAAAGGCTCCTTTTTAAAAAGCTTTTAAACAACATTTAAAGCAATAAACAGCCCTTGAAAAAGCTATTTTTTTTTCATAAAATACCTTCTACCCCCCCCCCCAACAAATGCTGCTTTTGTTGGTGCCGACATAGATTGCAAGGGAAAGCAATACTGCCAAAAATTCTTTACTTTAATGTAAAATTGATTTGAGATTGTTCCTCCCCGCCTCTTTTTCTAATCGTGGTAATGTGAAGATCACGTATCTGTATTGTTATTCAGTGAGTATCAGAACAAAGGAAAGTCTTGCCCTTGATCGCACAGCAATATAGTAAAGGCAATTTAAGGACTATGTGACTACTTTTTGTTGCATTGTGTCTTTTATGTTTGTTACTTCAAATTTTATTCAAGAGTTGAGAGTTATCAGATGACAGAAAAATGGAGATAAGTTGAAGCAGAAATGTGATTCTATAATTTGTCCAAGAGAAGAAAATCACAAGCTTATTAAACTCCAATAGTTACATCTCTGAGTAATTAATTCATAAAAATATAATGTGTATAAAAATTTTTATGATCAAACTGTATGCATGGCTATAAAAACTAGAAGTAGAATCAACAAATTGAGTGTCATGGAACTTGTAACAGGAATTCCAACACATTTTTTTTGCACTCAACCTTTCATCTTCATGGAGTCAAAAGAAAGTAATCAACTTTCTTGCTCATACGACAGCTAAATTGTAAAGAACGGTATCTTTGGTTTTATGTACCTTTATTTTGGTGAAATGAATATCTGAGTTTTCTTTAGCTGAAATAATCTATTTCCTAGCTGGAAACGTAGATGCTATCTTCTGACTTTGCTGTGATCTTGCTCCTTCAAGATGATTTGTTGCGGAACAAGTACAATGAACGGTGCAGAAGTATTCATGATCCAAGCTCTTCTTGGCTTGTACCTTTCATGGGTAGGGGGTGTTAAGGTGCTATAGTCCAAATTTCTCAGTGCTTTTCTTTACACTAAGTTCCCTTATAATATGAGTCTGAGAATTGAAAATTTAATGCAATGTAACTTAGTCCTAAGTCCAAATGAGAGTATCATTACTCTTTGATTCCTCTTCTGAATTTCCCTTGGCAGTTCATTAAAATATTTCTGTTAACACATTGAATAACCTGCGTTGGAATATTGCTTTCACATTTATTTAAAGTCATAATTGGGTTACTACTTCTTCCAAATGCTGAATGCTTTTGGAAATAAAAAGATAATGACATATGGCATTCCAAAAAAAAAAATATTCCTGTGTGATAATCTGTGACATGAACACATAATTGACATCTGTGAGACAGAGACCTGCTAGGAAAAGTTGAAACAATAGGGATTTGAGAAAATACTTGACTTCTATTATAAGCAATGTGATTTTACCTGAATTAATTAATGTATTTGAGGCATACTTTTCTCTCAATAAAATTAGATAATAACTCTCTCTTAAATTTGCTGTGAAGATGAAATAAAAAAGTGTCTACATTTATAAAAGGTCTAGGATAATTCCTAGCACATAATAAGCACACAGTAAGAGTTAATTTCTTCTCCTTGTCTTTTGCTAGTTGAAACCATATTTCTCTAACTTAAAATCCATAGACCCTTTCATTTTCTTGTGAATTCTGCAGGAACACAACATATAACTAATGAAATCAGAGAATTTTCATTGGAGGATTTAGAGTCCAGGATTTGGGGTCCTGGAGCATTTTGTATACTTTTTTACCCACTGACTTATACCCCTTGCCAACTTTTAGATGCCCTTTCTCATCTTCATCCCCACCATGACAGCTCTGAAAGCTCTGTCTTGGTTTTCTAGGGTTGTATCCAAGAAACATAATTTTTTTTTTTTTTGGGGGGGACGGAGTTTCGCGCTTGTTACCCAGGCTGGAGTGCAATGGCGCGATCTCGGCTCACCGCAACCTCCGCCTCCTGGGTTCAGGCAATTCTCCTGCCTCAGCCTCCTGAGTAGCTGGGATTACAGGCACGCGCCACCATGCCCAGCTAATTTTTTTGTATTTTTAGTAGAGACGGGGTTTCACAGTATTGACCAGGATGGTCTCGATCTCTTGACCTCGTGATCCACCCGCCTCGGCCTCCCAAAGTGCTGGGATTACAGGCTTGAGCCACCGCGCCCGGCCCAAGAAACATGATTTTAAAACACCAACACCAAAGTTGAGAAAGACTCCCTTCTTAGCTTTAGTAACCACAAATATTTATGTACAGTAATATTCACCATCCATGTATTGAACAAAAGCAATTTGGTTAAAGCAGAAAATCATAAAAATAGTCACTCCTCTCAATTTAATGTTTAATGTTCACTCAACACATGAATGTGCGTTATTTCTCTGTACATCTTTTGACATGAAACCAATTTTTTAAAAAGACAGTGTTTAATTGTAGTTCTTAGGAAAAATATGCGCATAACTCTATCACCTATGATATCTAGCTTGGCATTTTTTAAGTGTACAGCTCAGTAGTTTCAAGTATATTCACATTATTGTGAAACAGATCTTCAGAAATTTTTCATCTTGTAAGTCTGAAGCTCTATTCCCATTAAAGAACAACTCCCACTTTTCACCACTTCCCTCCATGGCTTTTTTTTTTTTTTTTTTTTTTTTTTTAGGGAAAGATTAAAAACCCTGTGTAGCTGTCTAGGAGCAAGGTTTTTTTGAGATGGGGTCTTGCTCTGTCATTCAGGCTAGAGTTCAGTGGCATAATCGTAGCTCACTGTAGCTTTGAATTCCTGGGCTCAAATGATCTTCCTGCCCCAGCCTCCAAAGTAGCTGGGACTATAGGTATGCACTGCTTTGCCTCACTACTATTTATTTTTCAGTTTTTGTAGAGATGGAATTTCACTGTTGCCCAGGCTGGTCTCAAACTTGTGACCTCAAGTGATTCTCCTGCCTCAGCCTCCCAAAGTGCTGAGATTACAGGCGTGAGCCACTGCACCTGGCAAAATATTTTAAATTATGTTCCTAAATTTTCCTGGACTCTCATTCATACCTAATTCAAAAACATATTTAAGTTATATACCTTTCCAAAGCTTTCAATTAATTTTCTTAGAATAAACAATTATCACCTTTCCCTCGTTTACTATTTTTGTTATAATTGAATTAAACCTCATAGACATATTAAACACAATTAGCTTAAAACATAAACAGCCTCATACATTCTTAGTAAGCGTGTACCTGGTTGGAGAAGCAGGGACAAGAGCTCTAATGAATGGTCTACGAGACATGAACATGCATGTTATGAACATTGACCAGTATGATTAGCAAAAAGAATAAACTGTACTGATTAACAGAACGTATTTGGCCAGAAGCAGTGGCTCACACCTGTAATCGCCTCACTTTGGGAGGCTGAGGTGGGCAGATCACTTGATGCCAGGAGTTCGAGACCAGGCTGGCCATTATAGCAAAACCTCATCTACTAAAAATACAAAAATGTAGCTGAACGTGGTGGCTTATGCCTGTAATCCCAACTACTCAGGAGGCTGCGGCAGGAGAATCACTTGCATGCTGGTGGTGGAGGTTGCACTGAGCAGAGATTGCATCACTGCTCTCCAGCCTGGGCAACAGAGCGAGACCCTGTAGCAAACAACAGGAAAAAAACAAAAAACAAAAAAACCCTTAACATTTTTCAAATGAAGGTCATTAACAATGAGAAAGTGCATTTTTAACTAGTCTCTCCTTTCCCCTTCTCTCTTTTTCTACTTATGATAATCTATTCATCTACAATATCTACATCTTTCTAATTTATAAGAATAAGTAATCCATATTAGTTTAAAAATACAAAGTTGGCAGCTATGAAAATTATCATTGCTGTTAATTTCACACTTGGAAAATATATATGACTGCAAACTTACAGATCAAATACTTATATTTAATTCTCTGTTATGTTGAAGATATCTGCTAGAGAAGCCAAGTAAATATATCCATAGATCACATGTGACTGTGAGCAACATAGCTTCCTTTCCTTAGCTGAGATACAAGAAGTGTCTATATTAAAGAAAAATTTACAATAGGCCAGGCGCGGTGGCTCACGCCTGTAATCCTAGCACTTTGGGAGGCTGAGGAGGGCAGATCATGAGGTCAGGAGATTGAGAACATCTTGGCCAACATGGTGAGACCCCGTTTCTACTAAAAACTAAAAAAAATTAAACTGGCTGGTGGTGTGTGCCTGCAGTCCTGGCTACTCAGGAGGCTGAGGCAGGAGAATTGCTTGAACCTGGGAGGCAGAGGTTGCAGTGAGCCAAGATCATGCCACTCCACTCCAGCCTGGCGACAGAGTGAGACTCTGAGAAAAAAAAAATTAGAATAAATTCTATTTACTCTGAACCTACGCATTGGGAGAATGAGTGTGTCAAATGGAAATGGAAACAATTTAAAAATCATGAAGTGTTTTTCAGTTTAAGAGAGAAAAACATCTGACCAAGAATTATAAATTCTGAAAGTATTTAGACTTTTAGACAGAGATTTGGGGGTTCTAAGACCATATTGGCAGTTATGAAATGTTGCAGAGCTCTGTGATAGTGAAATTGATATAGAATTTATCAATTTACTGCTGCCAAGATAGAACAGCCCACCTCTTCACCGTGAAATAGTAATGAAAAATTCTCATCTCATTCTTTCATTCCTGTATTCTTCACTCACACCAGTTTGTAATTAGGTATAACTTGGCTGAAAATCTTTATTGTCTGCTGATTTTGAGGGCCTGGGATCTGATCCAAGTCTTTGCCTTATTGCCATTTTCTTTTCCACTTGCTTTCTAGCCTCTCTGTTTAATTCTTAGAAGACTTTTTATCATAACGTGTCAAACTCCGTCTTTAAAATGTGGAAGTCCATGATAGACTTCCAGGATTACAAGTCTGGGCTTGTTTTCGTTCTATCAATTTTTAATCATGTCTGTCTGTTTTTTAACGACGACAGAAATTCTATATATGAGATCAATGACATTAGCTCACTGTCTATGAAAGTATCTCACTTATGTTATTCGGTTCTAGTTTTTTTTTAACCTCTTTTTTTTTCCTTTGGAAGAATTGAATTGCATATTCACTTGCATATGTGAGAAAATTGAGAATTCTGGCTTTTATGTCATTCTTTCAGGTTATTCTTGAGGTAAGTTATATGGTCTTCGGTCTGCTCATATCAAGTTATCGCACAGAAAAACATTGTCTATGAATTCTTGGAAGAAAGCAAGCAATCAAGTGCCACCAATTACCCTGTCATCCTTAAACACATGTTTGGTATTTCAGCTAAAAAGCAAGCTGTGTAAGACATAATTTTAGCATCTCAGCCGTTGATGGGAGAATATGTTTTATAAGCCCACCTACTAAAACAGGATCTGTTTTTTAGATTCTGGTTCAATAAATTGCTGAGCAAGTGAAATGCATACTCTTCCACTTTTCCAGACTTGCTTCCCCAAACAGGCATATTGTGCTGTTAGCAAATTGTTTCTGGTTTTTGCATCTATCATTTATTTAGCTCATGAGCCTGCTGTTTGGTCAGACTAGATAAGGAAATCTCTTCTGTGGTGTGTGGCATTGGTCAGGATGGCTTGTGCATGGGCAGATTCTGCTTTTAGGATGGTTCACTCAAACTGGGGCCTTTGCTGCCCTCCAAGTGGGCATCTTTACATGAGTCTTGTGAATCCAAAAGTTGAGTGTCAAAAGAAACAGAAAGAACCTATCAGTTTCCTATGACAGGGTCTGGATACTGGCATAGGACATTTTCCTTCTTCTTCTATTGGTAAAGCACAAAGTTCAAATTCAAGGGCAAGTCATATGGAGCTTAATGACAGAGGTGACAAAGGAATTTGAGGCCACTTTTTAAAAGTATCATATAGATTGTTTTAAATGTTTGAATTTAATTATGATTCCCTCTTAACCTAGAAATAAGAACTTCTTACCTTAAAGAGTAAGTTTTCTAGTTTTGTTTATTTTTTACTAAGTTCTAGCCTAAATACTCTTGGAGCAGGATTATATACTATATATCATCACTTCTCAGAGTACTTAGGCATTGTTTTATATCTCAAGATACGGTTTTTAAAATGAGTCTTTTGGGAAATAAAAAAATAGATACATTTCAAAGCTTAGAGGTATAGTATTCAGTATGTAAAAGTTATGTCAATTTATTTTTTACTGTTGTTGAAATCTTTGATATTATTACCAATTTTTGTTTGCTTTCTTTTTTTTTAATTGTATTTTAGGTTATGGGGTACATGTGCAGATCTTGCAGGATTATTGCTTATGTACATACATGGCAAGGTGGTTTGCTGCCTTCATCCCCCCAGCACCTATATCTGATATTTCTTTCTAAAACAGACACTAGGATCAATTAAAATATCACATGCTAATGATAGATTTTTATTTTTCCTTTTAGTTATGTAATTTTGAAAGTTACATTTTTCTTTACATATTATTTACAAACAAATTCATCTTTCTTTTGAACCAATATGAAGTGTTCTTTCTTTTTACCAGTATGAAGTGTTCTTCTTTAACTCAAGTTATATGAAAGCATTCTCCAGCTTCCTATTATTTAATGTATTTATAATGTTAATTTTGCTGTCGTTTTACTTTCTGTGTTTTTTTCTTTTTTTTTTTTTTTTTTTGAGACGGAGTTTCGCTCTTGTTACCCAGGCTGGAGTGCAATGGCGCGATCTCGGCTCACCACAACCTCCGCCTCCTGGGTTCAGGCAATTCTCCTGCCTCAGCCTCCTGAGTAGCTGGGATTACAGGCACACACCACCATGCCCAGCTAATTTTTTTTTGTAGCTTTAGTAGAGACGGGGTTTCACCATGTTGACCAGGATGGTCTCGATCTCTTGACCTCGTGATCCACCCGCCTCGGCCTCCCAAAGTGCTGGGATTACAGGCTTGAGCCACCGCGCCCGGCCTTACTTTCTGTGTTCTTATATTTAAGGTGTGTCTCTTCCAACCAGCATGTAGTTGGAATTTGTTATAGCATTCAGTCTGGCAATCCACATACATAATATTGTTACTATTATTTGAATTTTTAAGTTTAAATTACTGTTTAATTTTCTGTCCCTTCCCTGTTCTTCTTCCCATATCATAAGTTAAAATGTATATTTTATTATACCTTTCCTCTCTATATTTTTGTTACATAGTTATTAAAAATTATTTTAGTGATTTCTCTAAGGATACAGATAATGCCACACATGTAACTGACTTATCAAAGTTAACACAGATAAAACTTTTCCTTACTTTCCAGAAAAATTAATGTTCTTAGAATATACTAACTTGATGTATTATTATTTTCCTGTATTTTAATTCTTCACATTTTAAAGTATGAAGTATATTTTAAACTTCATAATGCCTTATTGTTAATATTATGTACAGTTGATATTCATTTGGATTCACCCAATATTTTGTGTTTTCACTCAGAATAGAATTCCTTCTTGACATTCATTTTCTTACATCATTTTGTAGCTTTAATTCTACGTCTTGTTGTCATCATAATTTCTGTTGGGAGGTCTATTGCTAGACTTATTCTTGGTTCCTTGAAGTTATTGTTTTTATTGTCTCTGGAACTTTAAAGTTTTCGCTTTTTACTTGGTTTTTAAAGGTTAAAATATGGCCTGCCTATACTTCCTTTTGAATCTGCCTTTTCTTTACTCCAGGTTCTTGAATTTGTGGTTTGATATCTTTTGTTACTTTTGGAAAATTCTCAGCCAGTATCTTTTTTTCTGTTCCTTCTCTCTATTCTCACCTTCATTTCTTCAATAACATATCAAGTTCTTCGTGAGCCTTAGTTTTTTTCTGTTTTTCTCTCTATTAATTAGTTTGGCCATTTTCTTTTTTCCTGTATTACAGCTAATTAATTTTCTCTTTGGCCATGTATATAATCTGCTGTTAAACACATTTGTTATTTTTATTTTCAATTATTGATTTTTTCCATTGTGTACATTCCATTTGCATCTTTTTATGGCTTACTGTTCTATGATAGGGTTCTCAATCTGACTTCTGTATCCTTACAAAAAATTATTTTAAAATTCGTGATAATTGTATTACCTGGTTTGTGGATCTGTTACGTTCTCTGTTGTTTCTTTGATTTTGGCATTTAATAACATCGGCTTGTAGTGACTTTTATTTTTATTCAGTGCTGGATACTGTGAACAAGAAATTGTCAAAATTATTTGAGCCCTAGAAAAATGTGCTTTTTCCCCCACAGTGCTTTTAAGTGTGCTTTCGATGGAAAGCAGGGTAATTAGCAATCGCTGGTCTTGTGGGCTGGTGTATCCCCAGTCTTCTAAGGTATGGTCCTTTTGGTTTCCAAGTCATAGTCTTTGTGATTTTCCAAAGCCCTTTCTGCTTGACAGCAAGTTAACTTTATTTTTTGTACTCTTAAACTTGTAAATATGTCAAAAAGCCTTGCTAATCTTTTCAGCCTTGCAGCCATTTCTAAAATCAGCATCAGTTTCTAAGATAAACATGGCCTTAAATGCTGAGTTCATCTCGCTGGGTGAAGTGCTGGACTTTCACCCTCTGATTTTTGTTGTCCCATAAACTCTGACATTTTCACATATACATTTTTAACTTGTTTTTGTTTTTTTTCTTTTTCTTGTTCTTAATTAGAAAGTTGTCCTCAGGGTAAGGTTGGGCATTACCAAAACCAGAATTCCTTTTTTTTTCTTTATGTATAAAAGAGATTTTAGAAAATTATTTCTTAAACACATGTATACAAATAAAATTCTATTTTAAGTTATTATTCTTAAATGTGTGAGGTAAAGATGTTTAGGTACGCATGAAAATTTTCATCAACTCATCTACCTGTAAATGTTCATCAAACTTCTGACTTACATCTACTTAATTTTACATGCTTAAAGATCAATGATTTTTAAAAAATTATCATTAAATATTGAAACTGAAGAACACTTTGAATTTCAGTAAGATTTTCCATTTTATAGATGTGGTAACTGCAGTTCAGGGGATTGGAAGCAGCAAGACTGTCAGATATGATAAATGTGCAACTCAGGATTATACCTGTCCATATACTGCATGGTATTATTTGATTGTTTAGTTCAAGAACCATACTTACACTGCATACTTGTATTATCTGGTATAAGTGCATGTCTCAAGGACACTTTAGTTCTTAGATCAATAGGACTATATGAGGGTTTTATCACCAGTGTCTGACAAATGTCCCCAATAGATTCTTTGTTGATTTATCTGCACACAAATTATAGATCCTTGCCATGCAGAAGGAAATGTTTCCCATTGTTAAAGCAAAACCTATCTGGTTAACTGTTGCATGTACTCAGACCAATACTGAAAGATAACGTCAAAGAAGTTTTATTATTTGCCTGTCACAAGAATCAGAGTAAGTGGTGAGTGAGAAGATATTACTAAGTAGTTTAATTTACATTTAGTAGTTTAACACATCTTAGTTTGTATAAAGGAGTATAATATAAGAATTTTCTGAAAAATCATGTCACAGTAGTTATGGAATAGAAAATAAAGATAAGTTAAATCTCTATTATAGATAATGCAACATTTAGGCATCATATCAAGAGAAATTATTTTTGAAATGAAGTCCTAGTTCTAGACTCCAGACATGTTATTGTCATCTTCCAATATGATAAAAATCTAATATATTTTCCTCTTTTGTACAGCTTACTATAACATGCTATCTGTTAAATTTTATAAAATTCTGTGCCATATTTTAAACACACATCGAGTTTATCAGCTTTATTGGTGTAAATATGCGTTACTGAGAATGTTTACTATTTTTATTTCAAAATAACCTTATTCTGAGATAGGAAACACAATTTTGTTTATCTTTAACCAAACTAATTTACACTTTTATTCTACTCTACTGAATGTGGTATAGTAATTCTAATTCATTTTAATGTTTTAGTATCAAGTATTTTACATTTTATTGGCTTATTGTATCTAGATTATTAAACACGAATAGGTATAAAGGAAAATATTAAAATGAAGAGATTGAGAAACATATGCCCTATAAGAATTTCTAGTTTTAAGGACAGGTTTTCGAATAAACACAGGCAGTTGGTTTATACTAATTTTAGTACCCTTTGAATAAACAAAAAATGATACTAGTTTCTGAAAACAGAAGAAACATATCTCATGTAGCTTGATTTTAATATTATGGCTAGCTTTTTTCTCTGTTACTAATATGTGTTGCTTGCAATTCACAAGCTGTTATATAATGTCATATAAATTTAATATGCCCTGAAGGGAATTTGCTCTAGGGACATATTAAGAAGGCTAAATATGATTTTGAAAGTTATAAACTATGCTTTCCAATTTAGTGTTATTCAATCAGACCTAATTTATATTTCAGCATAAGCTGGAAATAAAATAGAGTTTGCCTGGTTAATGTCCAAGGCAGAGAAGAATTTCTAGCAAATTCTCTAATATATACCTAATTGATACTTCTATTGATAAAAACCTGACAGTGTTTATTAGCATCCCTGAGTAAAAAATGCTTCTAATAGCTGTTAGTGTTTTGCAAAAATCATATATTGTATTTTGTATCAGTAATCTTAACTCAACCAACTTTTTCTTTCCTTGGCATTGTTTTCCAGTATAAACTTAAGACTATGTTAATAATAAAAGTTTTACTGTAAGTCTATTTTTTTTTTTTTTTTCTAAACGGAGTTTTGCTCTGTCATCCAGGCTGGAGTGCAATGGCGTGAACTCAGGTCACTGTAACTTCTGCTTCTTGGGTTCAAACGATTCTCCTGCCTCAGTCTAATTTCTAGTTATTATCCTACTTCTGGACATTAACCAGGAATTGGTCTTTAAGCATTTCTACTACATCCCTAAGTAGTCCAAGGACAAAAATACCTTTCATGAACATTAGTGTATTTAGAGAAACCGTATAGTGTAGCTTAGACTATGAAGACAAAAATGCCTAGATTTGCAAGTTACTACCTGATGAATTTTCAAACAGAATTGCTCATTTAACTTACATACTATAAATTTTACCCATTTGAAGTACACTATAATTTTTAGTAAATTTTCAGAGCTCTGCAAATAGCAACACAATTTCATTATTTCTGTCTCTCCAAAATATTCCTCCTGCCTTTCTGAAGTCAATCTCAAGTCTCACTCCCAGCCCCAGGCAAACAACAATCTGTTTCCTTTCTCTATAGATTTTCTTTTCTGGACATTTTATATGAGTCAACGTATATAATGTGTAATCTTCCGATCTTCTGTATCTAGCTTTTTTCACTTAACATAATATTTTTGAAGTTTATGTTTTGTATGCAGGAATAGTTAATCGTTATTGCTAAACAGTATTCTGCATGAATGTACCACATTTTTTTTAATTCATTCATTAGTAGATGGGCATGGGGGCTTTTATACAGTTTTTAACTATGACGAACAATGCTGCTAGAAACATTCAATTATAAATCTTTGTGTAGACATATGCTCTCATTTGTCTTGTATAGATACCTAGAAGTGAAATTGATAGATTACATGAGAAATTTATATTTAAATTTTTAAGAAATTCCAAACTTTCCAAAGCAGTTTTATCATTTTAATGATAAAGCAGTTTTCCCAAGCAGTAATATCATTTCAATTATCCCACCAGAAATGTGTATTTCCATTTTTTTCTACAATCTTTTAAAAACCTTGTTAATTGTCTGCTTCCTTTGTTGCAGCCATTCTTGTCAGTGTGATGTGGTATTAGAGTGTGGTAATAACTTACATTTCCCTAATAACTAATGATGTTGACTGTCCATGTGCTTGTTAAACATTCATGTATCTTTTTTGGTAAATGTCGAATCTACACTTTTGTCCGTTTTAATTAGATTATTTTCTTCTTAGTTTTAAGAATTCTTTGTGGTTTCTTGATATGAGTCCTTTATGATATACATGATTTGCAAATAATTTCTCCTGGTCTGACCCTGGTCTTTTTTTTTTTTTTTTTTTTCTTAATGGTATCTTTTAAAACACAAACATTTTAAATTTTGGTAAAGTCCAACTTATTCGTTTAAAAAATTTATAGATAGTGCTTTTGGCTTTGTATCTAACAAAGTTTTTTTTCCTACACATGAAATTTATTTTTGTTATTATTTTTTAAATTGTACTTTAGGTTCTGGGGTACATGTGCAGATCCTGCAGAATTGTTGCATAGGTACATACATGGCAAGGGTGGTTTGCTGCCTCCATCCCCTTGTCACCTACTTCAGACATTTCTCCCCATGTTCTCTCTCCCCAACCTCCCCACGCCCTGATGTCCCTCCCCCAGTCCCCCCAACAGACCCCAGTGTGTGATGCTCCCCTCCCTGTGTCCATGTATTCTCATTGTTCAACACCCGCCTATGAATGAGAACATGTTGTGTTTGGTTTTCTGTTCTTGTGTCAGTTTGCTGAGAATGATGGTTTCCAGAGTCATCCATGTCACTGCAAAGGACATGAGCTCATCATTTTTTATGGCTGCATAGTATTCCATGGTGTATATGTGCCACATTTCCTTTGTCCAGTCTATCTTTGATGGGCATTTGTGTTGGTTCCAGGTCTTTGCTATTGTAAACAGTGCCACAATGAACATATGTGTGCATGTGTCTTTATAACAGAACGATTTATAGTCCTTTGGGTATATACCCAGTAATGGGATTGCTGGGTCAAATGGAATTTCTGTTTCTAGATACTTGAGGAATTGCCACACTACCTTCCACAATGGTTGAACTAATTTACACTCCTACCAACAGTATAAAAGTGTTCCTATTTTATACAACCAAAATAATAGACATTTTCTCCTATTTTTTCATCTATGTTTTATTTGAAAACTTTGTAGTCTTAGCTCTTTCCTCTTAGGCTGTGATCCATTTTAGGTTAATTTGTGTGTATGATGTTGGAGTGGACAGCCCTGTCCCCTTCATATTAGGGGGGGAGTTCAATCTTAGCACTTTTGGAGGCTGAGGTGGTAGATCACCCGAGGTTAGGAGTTTGAGACCAGACTGGCCAACATGGTGAAACCTCGTCTCTACTAAAAATACAAAAATTAGCCAAGCTTGGTGGTGGGTGCCTGTAAAACCCTGCTACCTGCGAGGCTGAGGAAGGAGAATTGCTTGAACCCGGGAGGCAGAGGGTGCAGAGAGCTGAGATTGCACCACTGCACTCCAGCCTGGGTGATAGAAATTCTGTCTCAAAAAAAAAAGTATAATGTCAGCTGTACGTTTTTCATACATTCCCTTTACCAGGTTGAGAAAATTCTTTTCTATTCATAGTTTGTCGAGGGTTTTCATTATATATAGTTGTTGGATTTTGTCAAATTCTTTTTCTGCATCTATTGAAGTGGTCAGGTGTTTTTTTGTTCTTTACTCAATTAATATGGTGCGATACAGTAATTGGCTTCCAGATATAAAACCAACGCTTCTTTTCTAGAATAAATCCAACTTGACCTTCATATGCAATTCTTTTTTATATGTTGTTGATTCCATTTGCTATTATTTTGTTGAAGTATTTTGCATGTATATTTATTAGTAATATCTGTATGTCATTTCCATTTCCATCTTTGTGGGCTTTGGTATTAGGGTAATACTGCTTTCATAAAATGAGTTGAGAAGTGTTCTTCATTTTTAGAATATTTTATAAAGAATTATTGATATTATTTCTTTTTTAAAATGTTTGAGTTCAACAGTGAAGCCATCTGTTCTTATATTTTTCTTTGTGGGAGATTTTTAATTATTAATTTGATGTCTGTACTTACTATAGATATATTCACATTTTCTGTTTCTTCCTGAGTCAATTTTAATAATTAATTCATTTTAAGTTTCTTAAAGTTTATTCATTTCATCTAATTTGCCTAGTTTGTTTCTATAAAGCTGTTCACAATATTTCTTATAGATCCTTTCAATTTCTGTAGAATAATTGGTGAAGCTCCCACTTTCATTTCTAATTTTGGCAATTTTTGTGCTTTTTCTGTTTTTTACTTTTAGTCATTCCTGATAAAGATTTATCAATATTTCTAATGTTTTCAAAAGGTCAACTTTTGCTTCAATTAACTTTTTAAAATTTATTTTTGAATTAAGTAAAAATTGCATATATTTATGGTGTAAAATATAATGTCTTAATGTATACGTGCACATAGTGAAATGGCTAAATCAAGTCATTTAATATATGTATTACCTCACTCACATACTTATCCTTTATTCTTATGAGAACACTTAAAACCTACTCTTGGAAATTTTCAAGTATACAGTAGTTTGTTAGTAACTATGTAACTATAGTCACCGTGATGTACGGTAGATTTCTTCAACTTCTTTCTCCTCTGTAACTGAAATTTTGTATTCTTTAACCAAAATATCCCATGTCTCTTGCAACTGCTAGCCTGTAGCAACCGACATTTTACTCTCCATTTTTATGAGTTTGACTTGTTCAGATTCTACATATGAGTGAAGTCATGTGACATTTGTCTTTCTGTTCCTGGCTTATTTCACAGAGCATAATGTCCTCCAGGTTCATCTGTTATTGCAACAGACAGAATTTCCTTCCTTTTATGGATGAATAGTGTTCCTTTATACATGCCTGTACACACATGCACACACTCACACCCCCCCAACACATACATCACATTTAAAAATTCCATTCATCTGTTGATGGACACTTAAGTTGATTCCATATCTTGATTATTGGGAATAATCCTGCAAGGAGCATGGGAGTGAAGACATCTCTTTGAAATACTGATTTCAGTTACGTTGAATATACACCCAGAAGTAAGATAGCTGAATCATATGGTTTGGTTTTTAACTTTTCTTGAGCAACCTATATAGTGTTTTTTTTAATACCTGTACTAAGATACATTCCCACCAACAATGTTCAAGATTTGCCTTTTCTCCACATTCTGGCCAACGCTTGTTATTTTTCATCTTTTTGATAATAGCCATTCTAACAGATTTGATCCCTCATTGGAGTTTCGCTTTGCATTTCCCTGATGATTAGTGATGTTCAGAACTTTTATGTACCTGTCAGCCGTTTGTATGTATTCTTTTGAGAAATGTGTAGTCAGATCCCTTGCCATTAAAAAATCAGGTTGTTTTATTTTCTATTGAGTAATTTGAGTTTCTTATCTATTTTGAATAATATTAATTCTTTTTGCCAACTTTCTATTTAGTTTGTTCTTCTTTCTCTAGTTCCTTATGGTGTCAAGTTAAGTTATTTACTTGAGTTTTTTCTTAATGCAGGCATTTATCATGATAACCTTTCATCTTAGAACTGCTATTGCTATATCCCATGATTTCTAGTATGTTGTGTTCCCATTTTTGTCATCTCGGAATATTTTAAAATTTCCCTTTTAATCTTCCTCTGACCCATCTGTTAAGAGTATGTTGTTTGATTTCCATATATTGGTAAAATTTTCAAAATTCCTGCTGTTATTGTTTTCTAGTTCCATACCATTGTGCAGATAATGTATTTTATATGATTTCAATCTTGTTAAATTTGTTAAGACTTGTTTTATGGCCTAAAATAGTACTTACCTTGGAGAAAGTTCTATGTGCCCTTGAGAAGAATGTGTATTCTGCTGCCGTTGGATGGAATGTTCTGGATATGTCTGTTAGGACTATTTGGTCTAAAGTGTAGCTTAAGTTGAAGTTTTCTCATTGCTTTTCTGTCTGGATGATCTGTCTATTGCTGAAAATGTGGTACTGAGGTCACTTACCATTACTGTATTACAGTCTACCTCTCCCTTCAGATCTATTATTATTTACCTTACATATTTAGGCACTCTGATACTGGGTGCATATACATATTTATAATTGTTATATCCTCTTGATGTATTGATGTCTTTAACATTTTATAATTAATATAATCAATATAATGTGTTTGTTTCTTTTATAATTTTTGACTTAAAACCTATTTTATCTGACATAAGTATAACTACATTTGTTCTCTTTTGTTTTTTGTTTGCATAAAATATCTTTTTCCATCCTTTCACTTCCAGTCTGTGTGTCCAACAGTTAAGGTGAGTCTCTTGAAGGCAGACAATATTTGAGTCTTGTTTTTTTAATCCATTCAGCCACTCTGCCTTTTGATTAGTGAATTTAATTCATTTATATTCAAGGTAATTATTGATCAGTAAAGACTCACTGTTGTCATTTTGGTAATTGTTTTCTATTTGTTTTGTGGATTTTTTGTTCCTTTCTCTTTTGCTATCTTTCCTTACAGTTAGGTGATTTTCTTTCATTGCATTCTTTCATTCCTTACTTTTTTTGTTTGTGTATCTGCTATAGGTTTTTGCCTTGTGGTTCCCATGAGGATTACATAAAACAATGTGTAGTTATAACTGGCTGTTTTAGGATGATAATGTTGATCATATAAAAAATCTTTATACTTTAACACCCTCCACACAATTTATATGTTTCATATCACAATTAATGTCTTTGATATTGCATGTCCCTGAACAAATTATTACAATTATTTTAATAGTTTTTATTTTAACCTTCAAACTAAAGTTGTGATTTATATACCACCAATACACTATTAGAATATTCTGAACTTGACTTTGTAATTATTTTTACCAGTGAGTTTTATACTTTTATGTTTTCATGTTACTGATTAGCATCCTTTTTTTTTCAGCTTGAAAAACCTTTTTTTTTTTTTTTGGCATTTCTTGTAAAGTAGGCCTTGTGAGGATGAATTCTCCCAGCCTTTATTTGGCTAGGAAAATCTTTATCTCTCCTTCATTTCTGAAGGAAAGCTTTGGCAGGTGCAGTATTCTTCATTGGCAGTTTTGTTTTTTTTTTCTTTAGCACTTTAAATATATCATCCTAGTCTTTCCTGACCTGTTCTTAGTAGATTACTGCTGAGATATCCACTGCTAGTCATATTGATAACCCTATATATATAACTTACTTTTTTTCTCTTGTTGCTTTCAGGATCCTCTTTTTGTCTTTGTTTTCTATAGTTTGATTATAACATGTCTTGGTGTAATATTGTCTGGATTGAGTCTAACTGGAGACCTCTGACCTTCCTGCACATGGATATTTATATCTTTTATTTAGGTTTGGAAAGCTTTCTAATATTATTTCTTTAAGTAAGCTTTCTACTCCTTTTTTTTCTCTTCACTTTATTCAAACTTGTAACCCCAAATTTGCTCTTTTGATGCTGTTGCATGAAATCCCATAAGCTTCTTAATTTCTTTTCTCTTTTCTCCTCTGATTGTATGTCTTCAAGTAACTTGTTTTTCAAATTCACAGATTCTTTTTGCTTCATTAATTTTGCTATAGATGTGCTCTATTTCATTTTTATTTTGTTCATTGTATTTTTCATCTATAAATTTTCTGTTTAGCTTTTAAAAATTATTTCAGTCTCTTTGCTAAATTTCTTGTTCTGGCCATTTCTCATTTTCTACATTTTGTTGAGTTGTTTCTCTATTTTCTTGAAGTTCCCTGAACTTCCTTAAAACAGCCATTTAAATTGGTTGTCAGGCAGTTCATACATCTCTATTTCTTTAAGGTTGATCACTGGCACTTTATTTTGTCAGTTTGGTAATATCATAATTTCCTTATTATTCTTGATCCTTGAGGCTATGTGTCCATGTCAGCGTATATGAAGAGGTAGATACTTATTCCAGTCTATGAACACTGGAATTACTTTGTCTGGGAAAGCCCTTCAATAATCAGCCTATCTCAAGATTCTGACAGAGCATCTGCCATGGTGCATGGGTAGACTTGCTTCTCTAGTCCTTGAACTGGTTGTCTTGGTGCCTGAATTTCCTTGGATGGTTGATTGGGTCTGCTAGGGTGAACCTATAGTTTATATCCTGGAGACTGGCCTAAAGCCCATGTCCTCAGGGCCAGTCTTGTGCTGGGGTGAACCTGAAGCCTGGGGCCACTGGGGCTGGCACAAAGCCTGGGGCTACTGAGGCTAGCCTGAAGCTCAGAATCGCTGTGGCCAGACTGCTACTGAGGCCTGTTCATAATGTAGGGCAACTGAAGTCAGCCTCATAGTGGTGTAGGCTAAGGCTGAGTCCACTGCACAGGCCTGAAGCCTGGCACTGGGGCTGATCTGGAGCCTCAATTCATGGGTATCAGCCTGTATTCTGGGGCCATGGGGGTCTATCTGGTCCTGGCTTTTACTGTGGTGTGCCCAGCGTTGGAGCCTAAGGCAAAGTCCTGGCTCACTTCCCTCTCTGTCCCCCATGCAGAGTTTATCACTCTCTACATTGCACTGCTTTGGGTTGGAGAAAAGGCAACACAGGTAATGGAAACTTTCATTTCCACCCTCTTCAATGCATCTTTTCTTATTTCTGGGCTATTCCAGGTTGTGTGATCTCTTACCTGGTTATCTGGTTCCCTTAGCTTGTGAAGGTGTTTTTGTGTGTAAATAGTTGTCAAAATTGATGTTTCTTTTGGGGGATAATTGGTGGAGAGTTCTATTCTGCCATCTTTCTCTGCCCCTTTCTCAAGTCTATATTCTAATATATGATTGTTTAAGTGAAAGTAATTATAATCACTATTTAATATTAGTCAATGTACATTTCAAATCTTAGGATATATTAAAGATATTTTTATTTGTAATATTTACCATCCTATTTTCCATTAGCTAACTCATAAAAATGAGCACAATGAGGTGACAGGAAAAATATTTTCATGATAAATAAAAATCACTCTGGTTGCCTTCTGAGTTAATGTGCAGTTTGGATTGGTCTTTTTCAAATTCAAGTGCATGATGAATTACATTGATTGCATTTTCATGAAGATACCTATGTTCAGAAAGATGGCCTCACAGGAGCCATAAAACTCTGTAGTTGAATGGCTTTGAAAAAAATAAAATACAATTATTTGGAAGCTTATGTGTTGAGAAGCTTAGAATATATTTGGTTTTAAAGGCCTTAACCCACTCTAATTCTTCATCAAGGAAAATCAATCACCGGATGAGAACGTGAATTAGATATCCCTAAATGTCATAACATTTATATATTGGATTTTATTTTCACTTCATTAAGAAATCAAATAAGATTGTAATTAAAGAAAATGATAGCATATGGTAGAGAGACTGTTTATGGTTTTTCCAACTTTATACACCGTTAGAAATTCTATGCTGTGAAGGACAAGCTAAGCGAAATATAAGCGTAATTGATTAGAAACTTACTCCACTTTTAAATCACAGGGAAATCTACTTTTATTTAATTTGAAATCTGTTACTCAACTCTGTTTGAAATTGAATGCCCTAAAATTTCACAGGAAGTTTGAAAGGGGATGAAAATGAATGAGGGAGCAAGGGCCTGAAAAGTCTCCTAACAATATTATTTAATTTTAGAGACTTCCTTAGAGTAGTTGTATCTTGAAATTATGTTTTTGTACCAGTAATAGTAAGTTAATCCCTCTGTTCAAGAAAATGATTCAATAAACACTGTTTGAATACCTACTGTGTGCCAGATGCTATGTGGTATTCTGAGAAAATAGAAGCAAGGGTACTGATTTGTGTCCTCACAGAATAGGCTGGGAAATAAACAAGTTAATATTTACATAGTGTGACAAATTCTATCTTGTCAGAGAAAAGCGATTGAGGGAGAGACCAATACATGATCTTAAGAGTCACTCTGAATCACTCACCAGTTATCAGGACTTAATTTTCCTTTCCCTTCTCATATACCAGTTTTCTGGTTTCCCTCCTTAGCTACAGTTTTCCTTATAATTATTCATGTGTTTCATAAGTATGGACATACATATTTCTCTGCGAAAGTTCATGTTAATTTTTATATAGGTCAGTATTCTGTGATGTCATTCATAGAGCCATCTTTCAATTTTAGCATTCCTCGTTTTCACTCAGGATGGAACCAGAACCACATGTTTATATTTTTGTATGTTTTTATTGTGGTGTATTGTGATGGTAATTGTGAGATGGTGTGCTATGCGGCATGATGCATTGTGATACATGATATATTGGAAATGATGTGTAGCATGTTGTGTTGTGTGGTTGGTGTAATATGTTCTGTTGGAAATAGTAGGTATAGGATGTGGGGTGTGTGGTGGGGTGTGGCATAGTGTGTATTTTGCACTGTGGTGCAGTATGGTGTGATAGGCATGGTAGATGTGGGCGTTGTGGGTGCTGTTGGGATGTGGTATTTAGCATGGCATGTAACACAGTTGGAGTGGTAAATGTAGTGTATACATGGTGTGTTTGGAGATGCATGATGCAGTATATTCAGTGTATTCGAGATGGTAGCTCTAGGAGTGTGGAAGTTTGATATATTATGGTGCTGTATTTTATTTATTTATTTATTGTATTTTAGGTCTGGGGTACATGTGCAGGTCATGCAGGATTGTTGCATAGGTACATACATGGCAAGATGGTTTGCTTCTTCCGTCCCCCTGTCACCTATATCTGGCATTTCTCCCCATGTTATCTCTCCCCAATCTCCTCACCCCCTGCTGCTCCTCCCATGCCCCCACAACAGGCCCCAGTGTGTGATGCTCTCCTCCCTGTGTCCATGTGTTCTCATTGTTCAATACCCGCCTATGAGTGAGAACATGCGATGTTTGGTTTTCTGTTCTTGTGTCAGTTTACTGAGAATGATGGTTTCCAGATTCATCCATGTCCCTATAAAGGACATGAACTTATCATTTTTTATGGCTGCATAGTATTCCATGGTGTATATGTGCCACATTTTCTTTATCCATTCTATCATTGATGGGCATTTGGATTGGTTCCAGGTCTTTGCTATTGTAAACAGTGCTACAATGAACATACATGTGCATGTGTCTTTATAATAGAACAATTTATAATCTTCTGGGTATATACCTAGTAATAAGATTGCTGAGCCAAATGGTATTTCTATTTCTAGATCCTTGAGGAATCACCCCACTGTCTTCCACAACGGCTGAACTAATTTACATTCCCACAAACAGTGTAAAAGTGTTCGTATTTCTCCACATCTTCTCCAGCATCTGCTGTCTCCAGATTTTTTAATGATCATCATTCTACCTGGCGTGAGATGGTATCTCATTGTGGTTTTGATTTGCATTTCTCTAATGACCAGTGATGATAAACACTTTTTCATGTTTGTTGGTCACATAAATGTCTTCTTTTAAAAAGTGTCTGTTCATCTCCTTCACCCACTTTTTGATGGGGTTGTTTTTTTTCTTGTAAATCTGTTTCAGTTCTTTGTAGATTCTGGATATTAGCCCTTTGTCAGATGGGTAGCTTGTGGGAATTTTTTCCCATTCAGTTGGTTGCCAGTTCACTCTAACGATTGTTTATTTTGCTGTACAGAAGCTTTTAAGTTTAATTAGATCCTATTTGTCTGTTTTGGCTTTTGTTGCCATTGCTTATTTTCTTGACAACAAACCTGAGGTTTCCATTTTGGGAAGGAAACATTTTAGGGAAAATATCCTGATTGGCAGCTTGAGCTGGGAGATGCAGTGACCAGGATGTGAGTGTCCACAACACCCAAATCACATGGGGAGCTACTCAGTATGAGAAAATCAGGTGACTTTTAATTGTTTTCTTTCTTATTCTAAATAGGAAAAAAAGTATAAGTGAGAGAGACATGGAATAAAAGGCTCCAGTGAGATCATGTTGTGTGAGGGTGATGGTAGTGGTAGAGGGAAGCTAACTAAAATCTTAAGAGTTTCTTCCTATTTAGAATCAAATGGTATACATTTTTGTTACGTGAAAACGCTTTCTATCTGTATATTTAAAACTTTACCTCTGTCTTTAAAGTAGCCCTTGGATTTAGTAACCTCAGAATGATGTGTGGAGAGGCACTAAAAGAGGGTGATGTGATAGAAAGTAGAATCCAGAAAAGCTCAAAGGGGCCTTCAGGCAGAGAGGACCCAAGAAGGAGGCCCTTAGTGACTGTGCAGACATTGAAGAAGGTTCTGTCCTACCCTAGGATGCAGTTTTAGGGGCACACACTAATGTTAAGGGACAGGGGAGAATTAGAGGAGCTCTGAGTGAGTTATAATTATGAGGTCTATCCTTCAAAGTATAAGGGAGGAGGAAACAAATTGATATGGAAGAGTGAAATTTGTCATTTTAGCTGAGGCACAAAGGATAAGGGACACCATAAAGGAGCTGTCATTGAAAAGAAAAACTGGGTGTCTCATTGACATAAAGAAAAAACAAAATTGGCTGGGTGCCGTGGCTCACGCCTGTTTTCCCAGCACTTTGGGAGGCTGAGGCAGGCGGATCATGAGGAGAGGAGTTTGAGACCAGCCTGGCCCACATAGTGTAATCCCATCTCAACTAAGAGTATAAAAAATCAGCTGGACATAGTGGCAGTTCCTGTAATCCCAGCTACTTGGGAGGCTGAGGCAGGAGAATTGCTTGAACCTGGGAGGCAGAGGGTGCAATGAGCCGAGATGGTGCCACTACACTCCAGCCCGGGCGACAGTGCAAGACTCCGTCTCAAACAAAGAAAAGAAAGAAAGAGAAAATGAAATTGAAAAAAACTTGTGTAATTTTCTCACATAGTAAGCCTGGGTATGAGATAAGATAGAGCTAAAACTTCTCTTCTAATATAAAGTGATTGCTCCAACGTGACTCTTCTACTCACTGTGGCATGAGTATGTCTCTCTTTCTCCAGTCACCTCTTCTTCCCTCTTGTTATCTCTTTTCTGTTCTTCCCCTGTATCCTCTGGGTGACCAGCATCTCCTCTGCCCTTAAAATTCCACAGGACAGATTGTCAGCCGTTACTGGAAAAGAACATGGATTTTAGAGAAAAGGACAAACACACAATTCTCACTGTGGTTGATGGACCCTAGGGCAGTCCCCATGGTTCCTGCCCCACCCTGTACAATCATCCTCTTAAGCATAAGTAGAACCTGTGACTTGCTTCTAGCCAATAGAATATGGAAAAGATGAAGGAATATTTTTGCAGATGTCATTAAGGCTTCACATCAGTTTAAGTTCATGAAAAGGGAGATGTTCTTGGGTGGGCCTGACTGACTCAGATGAAGGCCCTCAAAGGGGAAACTGAGTTCTCTGTAGGAATAGAAACACCAGCACTGGTTTTGAAGAATTAAACTGCCATTTTGTGATACAGTCTGTGGAGAGGGCTATGTAACAAGGAACCATGGTGGCTTCCAGAAGCTGAGAAGGACCCTTAGTTAACAGAGAGAAAACAGATTGCATTGAATCTATAGATTGCTTTGGGTAGGATATGGAGAAAAGAGAACTCTTGCGCACCATTGGTGAGAATGTAAATTAGTACAGTCATTGTATTAAACAGTATGGAGATTCCTTTAAAAGTTAAAAATAGAATTACTATATGATCCAACAAACCCATTTCTGGGTATACACCCAGAACAAATAAAATCAGCATTTCAAAGAGATAGTTGCACTTCCATGTTCATTGCAGCATTATTCACAACAGCCAAGACATTGAAACAATGTGTCTGTCAGTGGATGACTGGATAAAGAAAATATTACCCATATACATTGGAATATTATTCAGCCACAGAAAGAAGGAAATTCTTTCATTTGTGACAACATGGATGAATCTCAAGGGCATCAAACAGAGAATCATAAATACCATAAGATCTCTCTTACATGTGGGGTTCAAAAAAGTCAAACTCATAGAAACAGAAAGTAGGACAGTGGTTGTCAGGGACTAAGGGGTTGGGGGAAGTGGGAAGATGTTGGTCAAATAGTACAGATTTTCTGTTATAAGATAAATAAATTGTGGGAACTAATATACAGTGTAGTGAGTATGATTAATAATACTATATTGTATACTTGAAATGTGCTAAGAGAAGGAATCTTAAATTTTCTCGTCATACACATGTAACTGTGTAAAGTGTTGGATGTGTTAACTAACTTGATGTGGTACTAATTTCACAATATATACATATATATCAAAGTAACACACACACCTTAAATATATATAATTTTATTTGTCAATTATACTTCAGTAAAATTGGAAAAAATAAGAAATTTAACAACAACAAAAAGAAAGAAAACAGAAACTCCAGTCCTATCACTGCAAGGAGATGAATTACATCAACATCCTGAGAGGGCTTGGAAACAGATCTTTCCACATTTGAGTCTCTGATAAGACCATAGCCCTGGGATGATACCTGGATTTTGGCTGATGGGATCCAGAAGTAAAGAACCCAGGTAAGCTGCGATTGGAGTTTTTGTTTTTGAGATGGAGTCTCACTCTGTTGCTCAGGCTGGAATGCAGTGGCACCATATCAGCGCACTGCAACCTGTCTCCTGGTTCAAGAGACAGTTCACCTACTTCAGCCTCCCAAGTGGGATTACAGAAACCCACCACCATATCTGACTAATTTTTATATTTTTAGTAGAGACAGGGTTTCACCATGTTGGCCATGCTGGTCTTGAACTCCTGACCTCAGGTGATCCACTCGTATTAGCCTCCCAAAGTGCTGGGAACACAGGTGTGAGCCACTGCCCCTGACCTGGACTTTTAACCTACAAAAACTATCAGCCAATACGGGAGTTTAGTTTTAAACTGCTAAGTTTGTGGTAGTATATTATGCAACATAAAAAACTAACATACTCATTAATTTTATGGAAAAAACAAAAGTGGACTGAGTTATGAGCCACAAAGATCTCAGTGGTCTGAAATCATAGATTGATGCTTGAGATGATAGAAATGCCTCCTGGTAGTCAGAAACTCAGGGGTGGGATCTTGTATCCAACAGATACTACTGGCTGACCATGAGGAAGAATTTATTAAATCTTTTTTGGCTTTCTGTTTTATTAGCTGTGATGTAGGGACATTAATGATAACTGTCAGTCTGCTTGAGCTGCCATAACAAAATATCATGGGCTAGGTGACTTAAACAACAGAAATTTATTTTGTCACAGTTCTGGAATCTAAAAGTCCAAGAACAAGATTCTGGCTGATTTGGTCTCCTGTGAGAGCTTCTTCCTGGCTTGCAGATGATCATCTTTTTGCTATGTTCTCACATGGCCTTTCCTCTGTGTATGCATGTGGAGGGAGAGAAAGAGCTCTTTACTGTTTCTTCTTATAAGGACACTCATTCCATCAGAACAGGGCCTCACTCATATGATCTCCTTTAACATTAATGGCTTCCCTACTCCAAATGCATCCACAATCAGGATTGGGGCTTCATATATGGTTTGGGGAGCACACATGCATTTCATTTCTAACAGTACCTTTCCTCATAGAGTTTCATGCACCCCATAAATGATCTATAGTACATAAATCTATAGCACAGAAAAAAATACCTTAAAAAATAAGGAGAATGATGACCAAGTCGATAGAAGATTTGTCAGAGGGATCCCTAAAATTAGCTGAAAAGATCATTGATGTCCTTAATAATAAATGATGATGAAAACAATGACATTTTTTGGCCTATCAATTTTGCAAAGATTAAACAAATCCAAGGTTCTCAGTGATGACAAAATGTGGGAAACAAATGTTCTCAAACGTTGCTGATTTGACAATTTCTCAAAATTTAAAATGCACATACAAAGTAAGCATAATAGAAGATATCTATTAGAATACAGTTAGTGATAGCAGTATGTTAGACTCATCTAAATGTTCTATGAAGAGGAAAGTAGTTAAATAAATTACTATTGATATCACCAGCAATTTGGAAAAAAGCAGGTAAATCTATTTGTATTGATTTTTAAATAAGGCCATTATATAGTTTTAAGTGAAAAGAGTTGGAAGTCAATACTTGAAGTGCATGACTGTGATATCTTTTTTACAAATATACTTAACCTTGTATATAAATGTATCACTGACAATGCTAATGTATCTGGATACTGCGATTTTGGGATGATTTTTATTTTTTGAAATTTTCTTTTTTTATTAATAAAACTTTTTCAAATAAAGTTTTTAAAAAAGTAGACTGACTCATTTTTTATAAGAACTTCTATGTAATTAACAAGCAAATATCCCTTTTTAAGATACAATCCTAGAGATTTTTATTTTGTTTTTAGCTAAATAAAAATTATTTACCCTCACGACTGTGCTGCAGTTTGCCAATATTGCTGTATTAGATTATTCTACTTCTCTATATTCATTCGGATGTGATGCTTCCCTCCCTCCCTCCCTTCCTCTTTCCCTCCCTCCTCCTTTCCTTCTTCTCTCCTTCCCTTCTTCCCTTCATCCCTCCTTCCCTCTTTCTGACATAGGGTATTATTAAGTTGTCTAGGCTAGCTTCAAACTCCTAGGCTCAAGTGATCTTCCCATAGGAGCTTCCCAAGTATCTGTGACTATAGGCATGAGCCACTGCACCCGGCCTATTTCTTCACTTTTAACAATTTCTGTGGTTTATTTGAATTGGTTTGATGAGTTATGTTTTATGGTTCCACCTCTCTACAAAAGAGAAATACAAACTTTACAAATGATTGCTTTGCTGAAATTAAAGGAACCAGTCACTTTTTGCAAGTGGAAAGAAAAGAAGAAAATATTCTTTTGGTAATTTTGTACTTGATTCAGTTACAGAGCTGCCATTCCTTCATGCTCACAGGAGATCGGTTTGATTATGCATATATGAACGAAATAACATCCCTACTCTCATCTCGCCCATTTTTCTTTTATCAGTGCTTCTCTCTATTACTTCATTAGAAACAAATTATACCATGATTATATTTAATGAACATGTCCAAATCACTATGAATGCAGTCACTGTGAATTTTATACTCAATCCATCTTTTCTTTTTGATTCCTTTTTTCTCTAAGGTCTGTATCCTTTTATAGGATATAATCATGACCTAAATTTTATTGCTACAAAATAACGTATTTGTCTAACTCAAAAGGGAAATCCTAAAAAGGTCGTATGTTACTGGCCCTAAGCAAACATGATCTATATGATAAGACAGTGGGGTTTAAATGGTTAAAAAAATACTTGGGACAACAACTCAATCCAGTACTTCTAAACCTCAGTACCAAGTATGAAACAAACTCTTCTCTGAGTCATGCTCGTTACAGCACCCTATCATCCTTTCCTTCTTCTTGGTAATGAACTTGGTAATTAATGTATAAGGATTATACATTAATAAGACTATGGTGGACAATCGTTGAGGCTCAAGAAATGTATTTTGTGTTTGCTAAACATAATCCCATTGATGATATGTTTTAGTATACTATCATCTTGGTTCTCTCTGGCTTTTGGTGCCTGTTCAGGTTCTGCAGTAGTCTGGGTGCAAATGACCTGCAGCTTCAGTTTGAGATACACAAGCTCTGTTCAAACGTCTTGGCAAATGGAAATAGATATAATATTTGAGACAATTGCCTACATAACTAAAGAACAACACATTTTTTTTCTTAAAAAATCAACACCGATGCGTGTATTAACCAAATTGTTTGAGAAATCAACTTATGTAAGACATAGTTGAGAAAAAAAAGAAGACATTTGGAGGTGAAATTTAATCTTATGGCTACAATCAGTATTTATTTTGCCCCGTTTTTTTCACTTTATTAGTTACATTTTCAATTGGTAAATCATTTGAGCCTCCTTAAAAATAAGCCCAGTTGGAATTTTTAGCAAGTTACCAGTGTTCTGTCGTACTCATGAGCCTCCATAATGAGGAAGATTTTCTCTGTTTATCTGTTCTATTTTTTGTCTTGACTGTAATCCACATTGCTATTTACCTTTGCAAAGTAGCTTGAGACACAAACCCATTCACTAAAATTGTTTAGATAAATGAACTTACTTTGCCCTAAGTTTCCACACAATTTTTAAAAAATCATTGCTTTTTTTTCCCTCACCAGTAAGACTAAATTAAGAAAATCAGTCTCCTTCTTGTAATAGCATCTAAGTTGACATAACAGTACCTGTTGAAATTTAGAGCCTAGCTGAATGGAAATTGAAGTTGCCCTTAATTTGGATCTATTATTCTACCTCCAATAATCTCTTATAGTGATAACTCTGCTCTGAGTGGGCTAATATTTATTAAACCCTCTCAAGGATGGGATGTGTCACCTGCTCACTATGTTTTTCTGTAAACTAAATAACACGATGTGTCAGTAAACCACTCCATAAGAATATCAATGTGTAAAGTTGATGAACTAGTAAGAGTAGTAAAAACAAAGGATTATACATTAATAAGACTATGGTGGACAATCGTTGAGGTCCAAGAAATGTATTTTGTGTTTGCTAAACATAATCCCATTGATGATATGTTTTAGTATACTATCATCAAGATACTAAAATTCAATATTCATTCATCCGTTTTTACACTTTTTTCCCAGATTAACTGAGGCATACTTGATAAATACAAAGTAAAGATATTTAAAATATACAACAAAACCCATTCAAAAGTGGGTGAAGGATATGAACAGACGCTTTTCAAAAGACGACATATATGAGGCCAACAAACATATGAAAAAATGCTAATCATCACTGGTCTTTAGAGAAATGCAAATCAAAACCACATTGAGATACCATCTCACGCCAGTTAGAATGGCGATCATTAAAAAATCTGGAGACAACAGATGCTGGAGAGGATGTGGAGAAATAGGAACACTTTTACATTGTTGGGGGGAGTGTAAATTAGTTCAAACATTGTGGAAGACAAAGTGGCGATTCCACAAGGATCTAGAAATTGAAATTCCGTTTGACCCAGTAATCCCGTTACTGGGTATATATCCAATGGATAATTACTGGGTATATATCCAGTCGTTCTACTATAAAGACACATGCACACGTGTGTTTATTGTGGCACTGTTTACAGTAACAGAGACCTGGAACTGATCCAAATGCCCATCGATGATAGACTGGACAGGGAAAATGTGGCACGTCACATATACACCATGGAATACTATGCAACCATAAAAAACGATGAGTTTGTGTCCTTTGTGGAGACATGGATGAACCTGGAAACCATCATTCTCAGCAAACTGACACAAGAACAGAAAATCAAACACCGCATGTTCTCACTCATAGGCGGGTATTGAACAATGAGAACACATGGACACAGGGAGGGGAGCATCACACACTGGGGTCTGTTGTGGGGGACTAGGGGAGCGACAGAGGTGGGTAGGGAGTTGGGGAGGGATAACATGGGGAAAAATGCCAGATACAGGTGATGGGGATGGAGACAGCAAGCCACCTTGCCGTGTATGTACCTATGCAACAATCCTGGATGTTCTTCACATGTACCCCAGAACCTAAAGTGCAATAAAATACATATATATATGTATATATATATACATATATACATATATATATTTACATATATATGTAAATAAGTAAATAAAATATATGACATGAGGTTTTGATATATGAATACATTGTAAAATGATTATCATAATCAAGCTAATTAACATGTTCACCAACTTACATAGTTAGCATTTGTCTGTGTGGTGAGAATGTTTAAGACCTACTGTAACTCTGTTATTTCAGGTATACAATACAGTTTATCACATATAGTCACCATGCTGTACATTGGATCTCCAGAACTTATTTCTTCTGCGTAACTGAAATTTTAGACCTCTGTTTCTACCACCCTCCAGCCCATGGCAACTACTGTTACTTCTCTCTGCTTCTATGAGTTCACTTTTTAAAAATTCTAAAATTTTTAATTTTTTAATGTTTCATAAGTTTAATGTTATGCAAAGAGGTTCACAACATATTATTATGTGAATAAGATTAACAAAACACATATGATAAAGTCACTTTCTTTGTTTAGGTAAAGTCCACCATTTCAACCATTTTAAAGTGTACAGTTCAATAGCATTTAGTACATTGACAATGTTATGCAACCTTCATCACTATCTAGCTGCTGTTTTTATCATCTCAAAAGGAAACCCCGCACCATTTAAGCAATTATTCCTTCCTATTCCCACCTACCCACAGTCCTGGCAACTGCCAATCTGCTTTCTGTCTCTATATATTTGCCTATTCTGGATATTCCATATAAATGAAGCATGCACTTTGTGAACTTTTGTGTCTGACTTCTTTCATGCAGTATAATGTATTGGAGTTTCATCATGTTGTAGTATATATTAGTACTTTAGTATTTTTAGATTCCACATATAAGTGATATCATGCAGTATTTCTCTTCCTCTGCCTGGCTTACTTCACTCAACATAATTTCCTCCAGATTCATTCATGAGGTTGCAAATGACAGAATTTTCTTCTTTAGTAAGGCTGGATAATATGCTATTATATGTATACATCACAATTTCTTTATTAATTCATCCATACATGGACATTTAGAGTATTCTCATGTCTTGGCTATTGTGAATAATGTTGCAGTGAACATAGGAATAGAGGTATCTCTTTGACATACCAAATTTATTTCCTTTGCATGTGTATCCAGGCGTAGGATTGCTGGGTCATATGACAGTTCTATTTTTAAAATTTTGAGACACACCCTTGCTGTCTTCTATAATGTCTGTACCAATTGACTTTTCCACTAGCAGTGTAAAACGGTTCCTTTCCCTCCACACTGGTTATTTTTTCAGTAATAGCCATTGTAACAGGTGCGAGATGATATAGTGGTTTTAATTTGCATTTTTCTAATGATTAGTGATCTTGAGCCATTTTTCAGCTGCTCGTTGTTCACTTGTACGTGTTCTTTTGAGAAATATCTATTCCTGAATCCTTTGCCCATTTTTAAATCCACCTATTTGTTTTCTTGCTATTGAGTTGTTTGAGTTTCCTGTGTGTTTTGCATATTAACTCCTCATCAGATACATGACTTGTAAATATTTTCCTACATTCTGTAGGTTGTGTCTTATTCCGTTGATTGTTTCATTTGCTGTGCAGAAGCTTTTTAATTTGATACAATTCTATCTACTTTTGCTTTTGTTTCCTGTGCTTTGGGGTCATATACAAAAAGTCACTGCCAAGACCAATTTAAATCTTTAATATATTTTGAGTTGATTTTGTATATTGGATGGTTTAATGGTACAATTTTGTTCTTTTGCATGTAGATATTCATTTTCCCACCATTTCACTGAAGAGACTATCCTTTCCTCATTGTGTAGTTTTGGCACTCTTGTCCAAGATAAATTGACCATAAATGTGTAATTTAAATTTATTTCTGGACTATCTACTGTTCCATTGGTCTATATGTCTGTATTTATGCCGGTATCATACCATTTTGATTACTATACTTTTGTACTATATTTTGAAGTCAGGCAGCATGATGTACCAACAACTTTGTTCTTGATCAAGATTTCTTTGGCTATTCAGGGTCTTTTGTGATTACACATGAATTTTAATTTTTTCCTATTTCTGTGAATAATGCCACTAGAATTTTGATAGAGATGCGTGAAATCTGTAGATTGCTTTTGGGTAGTTTGAAAATTTTAACAATATCAATTATTTTGGTGCATGGACATGGGTAGCTTTAGCAAGCAACCTACAAGAAATTTTAATTTTCTCTCTTTCTCTCTCCCCCTCTTCTCAGACACACACACACACATACACACTCCTAGGTCCCATATGATTTCTGCATCATGCTGTACTCATTTCTGCTGCTAATGGTGCTATAAGTTTTGCTGTCCATGGTGCTGTGCAGTTGACGTCTTATCCCTAACACTGCCGACTGCTGTTCTTAGAGGGGCCAGGCACACCACTTGCAGCATTCTGCCCTGCACTGGCTGTTTTCCTTGAGCACTTCCCAGCCTCAGTCATACTTTGTGACATCCGAGAGGTTCTCCAGCTTTTCCCCTTTGGCTAATCTAATAAAGATTCCACACACATCCATTCACCCTTCTCATACACTCCTTTCCAGCTCTACTTCTTTGACAATCTCTATGCCCCATCATTCATGTGCAGCAAAGCCTGGAGGAGAAGTTATTGTCATCTCCTATTTCCAGAATTGCCTTCAAATTCCAGTGTAATTTCCTTAGGTGTTTTTCTGCCCTTCTGGAGTGATGAATTATTCCCCGTATGGTTCTTGTTCTCTTCTCAAAGGTTGGTTTGCAAACCCTGCTCTATCAGCTTGCTTCCTCTTCCTGTGGATAGCTTTGGGATGTGGTGGTGGTGGTGGGAGGAAGGCAACCCATGAAAGCACATTTGACTGGAGTTGATAAACTATTTTTTTTTTGAGTCAGGGTCTTGCTCGGTCACCCAGGCTGGAATGCAGAGGCGTGATGTTGACTCACAGCAGACTCCACCTCTCAGATTCAAGCAATTCTCCTGCCTCAGCCTCCTGAGTAGCTGGGATTACAGGTGCATGTCACCATGCCTGGCTAGTTTTTGTATTTTTGATAGAGATGGGGTTTCACCATGTTGGTCAGTCTGATCTCAAACTTCTGACCTCAAGTGATCTGCCAATCTCAGACTCTCAGAGTGCTGGGATTATAGAAGTTAATAAACTTTTAATGTCCAAGCTGTTATTTCTCCTTAAAACTCGAGTGGTGTGTCTGGAATTTGGAAGTAGGATTTTCAAACTCAGAAGTTAAAGATCTCTGTGTAATAATCCATCTAGTTTCTGCTTAGGTGAAGAAAGAGGTCAAAAGCTCATCAGTAGATATCCAAGTATCCAAAAGAATAAGTTTTGGTGGTACTTCCCACCACCATCACATCATTAATAACAAATATATTAAAAGTTTTAATAATAAATATTTCAAAGCATTCAAAGTAATTTGGCCTTTATCTATTCTAAAGGAGGATTTAAGATACAGTATCTTATTTAGCACAAATAAGAAAGGTCCAATTAACTTTCATAGGGGATGATATTGGCAGGCAAGAAAATGTTTGAGAAGAGGTATTGACTGCCAGCCCTCAAAGTTCTTGGTAACATAAAGCTAATAAGGAAGCTATTATGATAGACTAAATGAGGAATAATGGTAATCTCTACCAGAACAATGGTAGAGATATTGAGAATAGATCAGAATAAAAACCATCTTGTTATTGGAATAGGAATTTGTAGATGTTTCAGAGTGGTGAGAGAACACTGATTTCAACAGTGATGTATGGGGTTTCTAACTGGATGTGGCAGTGATCCTATAAACTCGGATGGGAAGAAATACACTGAATAGGATTTTGAAGGGTTAGATGTTGAGTTTAGTTGGCTCAAGTCTAATCAAATAAAGAGGCTCTAGACATAGTTTAAAATACTTCTTTTAGAGTTCAGAAAAGATTTCAGATAGATATACACACATTTTCTGATTATAGAACACTAGAACACTGTTGAAAAGACTTACATAAAAAGTGAAAATTGTGTAGAAGTGAGCTGAAGATAGGAAAAAGAGAACATCTTTAGGAAAAGAAGAGTGTTAGGGGAAGCTGCAAGAACGAAGTTTGAAAATGAGGTGAAAGAGGATTGGGAAGACAGAAAGCGGGTGATGTTCAAGGAAGGAACAGTGTGATGTTTTGCTGCTGAATGGACAAATAGAATACAGAGGGAGAAGAGGGAAAAGTAATTTCTTGAACTTTTATTTTAGCTTCAGGGATACAAGTGCAGGTTTGTTATATAGGTAAACGTGTATCACTGAGGTTTGTTGTACAGATTATTTTATCATCCAGCTATTAAGTCTAATACCCATTACAGTAGTTATTTTTTCTGGTCCTTTCTGTCCTGCTACCCTCTAGAGTCTGGTAGGTCCCAGTATCTGTTGTTCCCCTCTATGTGTCTATGTATTTTTTATTATTTAGCTCCCGCTTATAAGTGAGGACATGCAGTATTTGGTTTTCTGTTCCTGCATTAGTTTGCTAAGGATAATAACCTCCAGCTCCATCCATGGTCCTGCAAAGGACATGATTTAATTATTTTCTATGGCTGCATAGTATTCCATGGTGTGTAAGTATCCAGTATACCCCTGATGGGCATTTAGGTTGATTCCATGTCTCTGCTATTATTAATAATGCTACAGTGAACAGATGCATGTCTGTGTCTTTATGACAGAGCGATTTACATTTCTTTAGTTATATTCCCAGTAATGGAATTTCTGGGTTGAATGGTCTTTCTGGTTTTTGCTGTTTGAGGAATCCCCCCACTGCTTTCCACAATCGTTGAACTAATTTACACTACCACGAACAGTGTATAAGCATTCATTGGAAAAAGTGATTTATATTGAGAGGTGTTATTTTACCCAAGAGACGTTATAGTTGAATGATGAGAATCATACATAAATAAAAATTCGGCTGTGGTAATGTGGAGGAATGAATGATGGTGTAGTAGTTAGAAGCAGCATATAATATTTAAGGCAGCTGATGGTGGATTGAAATATCGAGATAGCTTGAAGAAAGGTTGTGCTGTGTGCATAATTTAACGGACTGCTTCAGTTTTATTTTGTTTGGATCAGAAATCAAGTCAACCTTCAAAAATATTATCTTGTAGTTATATAATATAAACGTATTCATATCCCATGTTCTTCAGATATTTAAAGTTTTTCACATACCTTTGGTAAACCTCGGAGCACAGCTTGTGTATTGAAGGGGAATGATTTCATGACTGCTAGATACTCAGTGAAGCAGCTTCCTCCAAGGGGCAAGTGTCTCCCTCTGGCAGAGCTTACAGACTTAGTTAAAAATAGACCTCTTCTGTTCCTGGGAAAATGCTCACAGAGAGATGTTTATAAGAGAATTTTGAAAATGTTCTACTGAAGATGTGTTTAGTTAAGAACATGTCAAACTCCTGGAAATTCAATGTAAATATCTATTTTCCTCCACTTGCGAGGGATAAGAAATGCGTAAAATGGAAGTAGAACATATTACTCTGGCTCATTTTTTTTCTTTTACTATATTAACTTTCATTCCCAGTCCTTTCTTGTAAAAGAAGCATATTTCAAATTATCTTTCCAATGCAAAAATCACTTTGTAAATAAGATCTGAACCTTTAGGTCACAGAGGAAAGCATGAAGAAAATGAAGCAATTGTATATTCTTCTTATTCTTGGCATTAAAGATCCCACAGATTTAATAACATTCAAAGTACATTTAGGTTTATTGCATATCAAAGCTAAATAATATTGTTTGCCAATTATTACATTAAAAAGGAATCTTGCATTCACTTAGAAGTGAAGTAATTTCTTTCTTTGAATGAGTAGAATTAAGTTGGAGGTGATTTTGACGTTACTGGGGAGGACTTAATCACACTATTTAAGCTGTTTATACAGATAATTTCATGAGAATGCCTAAGGGATGTCTTTCCAACCTTCATTACTACATATTTGGGAGAATATTAGATCTTAATAGCAAGGCATGTGGATCCATTTTTACTAGCATTTTTTAAAATTTGGGATTTAATTTAAGAAACTAATCTAATTTTTTTCTTGAATTGTTCATTTCTTTGCATAGTGATAAAGTGTGGGCCGTCTCTTTTAAGAAAACTTCCCAGTTCTTCAGTACTATGTGGCTACAGAAACCTACATTCAAATAAAAATTAAAAAGGAGTTGCAGTTAACAGAGGATTTCTCTTACCACACCATTTTTATGGAAGATAAAATGTGAGCCTGAATATAGAAGAAAACATAGTCCAGATGCAAAGATATTTAGAAGTGATAATAAGTAAAGATAATAATAATCACTGGGACTTACAGAGCTCATACCATCTGTCAAGCATTGCTCAAATGCTGTGTGCTTATTTTATTATTTATTTCTCCCAAGAATTATGTAAGATAGACACTAGTATTATCCCCAAAGGCACAGAGAGGTTATATAACTTAAATAAAGCCACATAGCTGGTGAGAATTGAGTTCAGAATCAAAATTCAAGCAATCTCACTTCAGAGCTATAGCTGACTCTCAAAAATACACTCTGAATAACATGTTCCACTGGCCAACAACTGTTAGCACCAAGATTTTTTTTTTTTATTGTACTTTGGGCTCTGGGGTACATCACACATCCTTCATCCTGCAGGATTGTTGCAGAGGTACATACATGCCATGGTGGTTTGCTGTCTCCATCCCCTTGTTGCCTACATCAGGCATTTCTCCTGGTGTTATCCCTCCCCATCCTCCCCGCCACTGCCGTCCCTCCCCTCCTGTCCACTCCCTCAACTACCACAGTGAGTGTTGTTCCCTTTCCTGTGCCTAAGTGTTCTCATCGTTCATCACCCGCTTATGAGTGAGAACATGCAGTGTTTGGTTTTCTGTTCTTGTGTCAGTTTGCTGAGAATGATGGCTTCCAGATTCATCCATGTCTCTACAAAGGACATGAACTCGTCATTTGGTTTTTAAATGTAATGAAAAAATTTTGGAAATCCACACAAATGAAAGAATAGCTAATTACTGACTAACTGTAATATTGTACATAAATCCATCTCATAATTTGTTTTAGTAGACTCAGTTCATTAATGTAAACTTTAAGATATATTTTCCTTGTGTTTTCTTGACTATTCTAAGTATTCTTTCTTAATTCAATCATTAATAAAAATGCTGAACAGGACCAGGCTAGATGGAGTCCCCTGTCATAAATTGTAAATGTCACTCATGGTGGAAATCAATCCAGCAGTTTGGATGAATAATAGAAAAAATAAAAATCAAAGTCATTAAAGAATATGAAGTCCACATTTCACCATTTTATCAGTTCAAAATGAAAGGTTTTGTCAAATGTCTTGGTGAAACTCAAATACCCATGTTTCAGGAATGAACTTTTCAAAGGACCAATGCAGCACTTCTGCTAATCACTGTAATTTCTGATCTCCCATTTCTGCAACTAGAGCATGTTTAAAAGTGTGGAAAAATTAATACACCATAGAAGCAAAGATTTTTTGGAAGGTTATTCTTTTCCTTTGAGGGTGGGAAAAGAAGGGTGACCCTACTCCTGACTTTCTGCAAGAACTGCAATAAACTAAGGAAAATGGTTTCTTTTCACTATGCAGAAAGGCCATCAGTCAGGAGCACAGTTCAGATGACCAAACTCTTAAGAAGGACACGGCCGGGCGCGGTGGCTCAAGCCTGTAATCCCAGCACTTTGGGAGGCCGAGGCGGGTGGATCACGAGGTCAAGAGATCGAGACCATCCTGGTCAACATGGTGAAACCCCGTCTCTACTAAAAATATAAAAAAATTAGCTGGGCATGGTGGCACGTGCCTGCAATCCCAGTTGCTCAGGAGGCTGAGGCAGGAGAATTGCCTGAACCCAGGAGGCGGAGGTTGCGGTGAGCCGAGGTCGGGCCATTGCACTCCAGCCTGGGTAACAAGAGCGAAACTCCGTCTCAAAAAAAAAAAAAAAAAGAAGGACACAAACTGTAATGTGGATGCTATCAGAAAACAAAATCATAAATTTCGTGTTAGAGAGAGCTCAGTAGAGAAAGCCAGTGTTCCCTACATACATTATTTCTAGCAGATTTCAGGAGCTGAGCAAAGAAGCAAGAGAAATAAAGTCTATGAAAGAAAACATAGGAAAATATGGGCAAGGGGAGGTACAGAAAAGAGAGAATTTCAAATAAATAAGAGCTAAAGTACAAGGGTGAGCTCTTGTATAATGGCATATGGAGTCAGCCAAGATGGCAACGGAGTGTAAGAATGCTGAACCAGCTAACTTGAGCTAAGCGATTCTTCCAGCTCCTAAAATAAATTCCTACCATCATCATATGCCTATGAATTGTTGCCTACTTTTCATTTAATTACTCAGTGCATTTGTTTAGAAGTTTACCTAGAGAGTCATTAAACAATTCTTTATAAAATGATCTTTGTTTAGAATTCTAGTTGAATTTTCTGTTTGAATTATTTGAAACAAAAAAACCTGCATGGTGGAAAACTCTAGGTACAGTATTTTTAGTTCCTAGACTGATGTCCAAGTCCAGATGATTGTCAAGAGCTGAATCTCTCTGTTCTCATACTTATGATGGGAGGAGATAAGAGCAGAGCATATAACCTGTGCTCCTAAAAAGATTAACTAGTGAGATATAGGAGATTATTTTAATTTCTTTTAAGATTTCTTGTGCATATATTTTCGCTGTGTTTTAATCATCTTGGTGTTTCAAGCCAAAAAGGCTAGAAGTAATAAGATTTTACATATATTTGTGCCCATACATGCAAGAGTATTTTGGATACTTATAATAAATATATTCCAAGAGATAAGTTTGAAAATATTTAACTGACTAATGGAAAATAGTAAAAATATTTTGAAAATTTTTCCAAATGCTTTATAAAATATTCTTTAAATGACATACTATACATATTTCCTTTCCATTACCAGCATAAAGCTCTAATATCCATTAGAGAAAGACAGAACAGTCTCTTAGTGATAATATACTAAAATGACTATTCCTTGACAATGTTACTTCATATTTAGTAATGTCCTCCTCATGTTCTGAGATACATTTTATTAAGATGTCACAGGTTTTTCTATAAGTAAAATTAATTCATTTTACTAATGTGCTCTGATGGGAGCAAATAAATTAGCATACTATATAAGATTTATTTTACATTAATACTGGTTCAAAATTACACCTTTTGGTTCCATAAAATTTCTTACAAATACTTAGTTTGTTGTAAGTCATAACGCAGAAGTTGCAGTGTTTAATTGCCCATTTTTTCTTGTGCTAATCTTATATTTGTTTATAATAGGTACAGCCAACTTAAGTAACAGAGACAAATATTTAGCACCAAAGGACACTTTCTGTAAAAGACATTATAGTCTGTTTATGATTCTTCATTTTACAATTCTGTGTGAGATTTATAGTTTGTATTTCACAAATGAAAGAAGAAAGATCCAAATAGTTTATCTATTCCAGGACCCAATATTCTAGTATTCCTGGGGCAGGAAATGTGTACTGGAAATTTTGCAGATTACAGTCAGGTTAAAAATGAGCACTGGGGAGGCCGGGCACGGTGGCTCCACACGTGTAATCCCAGCACTTTGGGAGGCCAAGGCGGGCGGATCACATGAGGTCAGGAGTTTGATACCAGCCTGGCCAACATGGTGAAATCCCATCTCTACTAAAAATACAAAAAAAATTACTTGGTGGTGACACACTTCCGTAGTCCTGGCTACTCAGGAGGCTGAGGTAGGAGAATCTCTTGAACTCAAGAGGCAGAGATTGCAGTGAGCCGAGATTGCACCACTGCACTCTAGCCTGGGCAACAGAAATAAACCCTCTAAAAAAAAAAAAAAAAAAGAAAGCACTGGGGAAGACTTTAAGGGGAAAATAATCTGCACATGCCTAATTGCTCTGGCTAGAACTTCCAATACTATGTTGAATAGAAAGTGGGCAAAGGATATGAACAAACACTTTTCAAAAGAAGACATTTATGCAGCCAACAAATGTGAAAAAAATGCTCATCCTCACTGGTCATTAGAGAGATGCAAATCAAAACCACATTGAGATACCATCTCACACCGGTTAGAATGGCGATCATTAAAAAATCTGGAGACAACAGATGCTGGAGAGGATGTGGAGAAAGAGATACACTTACACTGTTGGTGGGAGTGTAAATTAGTTCAACCATTGTGGAAGACAGCATGGCAAAGACAGTGTGATGATTCCTCCAGGATTTAGAACTAGAAATAACCATTTGACCCAGCAATCCTATTATTGGATATATACCCAAAGAATTATAAATTATTCTATTATAGCCGGGCGCGGTGGCTCAAGCCTGTAATCCCAGCACTTTGGGAGGCCGAGGCGGGTGGATCACAAGGTCAAGAGATCAAGACCATCCTGGTCAACATGGTGAAACCCCGTCTCTACTAAAACTACAAAAAATTAGCTGGGCATGGTGGTGCGTGCCTGTAGTCCCAGCTACTCAGGAGGCTGAGGCAGGAGAATTGCCTGAACCCAGGAGGCAGAGGTTGCGGTGAGCTGAGATCGTGCCATTGCACTCCAGCCTGGGTAACAAGAGCGAAACTCCGTCTCAAAAAAAAAAAAAAAATTGTTCTATTATAAAGACACATGTACATGTATGTTCATTGGGGCACTGTTTACAATAGCAAATGCGTGGAACCAACCCAAATGCCCATCAATGATAGACTGGTTAAAGAAAATGTGGCACATATACACCGTGGAATACTTTACAGTCATAAAAAAGTTCATGTTCTTTGCAGGGACATGGATGAATATGGAAACTATCATTCTCAGCAAATTGACACAATAACAGAAAACCAAACACTGCATGTTCTCACTCATTGGTCGATGTTGAACAATGAGAACACATTGACTTACACATGAGGGGAACGTCATACACTGGGGTCTCTTAGGGGGTGGGAGGCTAGGGGAAGGATAGCGGGGGTGGGGAGGTTGGAAAGGGATAACATTGGGAGAAATGCCTGATGTAGGTGATGGGGGGATGGAGGTAGCAAACCACCATGGCATGTGTGTACCTATGCAACAATCCTGCAAGATCTGCACATGTGACCCAGAACTTAAGGTATGTGTGTGTATATATGTATGTATATGTATACACATAAAAGAATCTTCACATGCATAACATCCTTCCTGCAGGGTCTTGGGTATCAAATAGAGAAGAGGGGACCATTGGGTTGATCATAGTGGCATGAGGGGATTTTCAAATTCTTTTCGCATATCTGTGCCTCAGACAATACTGCTGTTGTTGCATTGTTTACTTTAAACACTAATTGGAGGAGTCGTCTTCCATTGCTCACTCTGTACCAACTTGAGTCACTATTTAGTGTCTTGGTACTTGAGGATGCAAGTACTTTTGAATAAATCCACCTGGATTTAATGAGCCAGGTGTGTGATTTTAGATAAACAGGTAAATCTGTTCTTCCCCAAGTGAATGTGACTATGACATTCACTTCTAATTTATTGTCATTAGATAATTATTCAGAGTACTTAGCACAGGGTCTGCATCATATTAGAAACATAGCAAATTTCAGTTCTATTCAAAACTGGACATCCACAGTAGTTATTACAAATATTTTCTACCCTACTAATTGTGTTGTATCTTTTTTGTTTTTTTAAATCACTGTGCTTTCTAAGTTTGATACAATAGGGGGAAACAAGGCTGAATTATTGTCAAAGAATTTTATGTGTTTTCCTTATTTTATGCAATCGTTTGGCATAGAGAGTCAAAGATGACTAACTTCATAGTAAGATGGCCACTGAGATATATCCTTACTCTAGTCAGATTATTGTCATTTCAAATATTTTAATTAATACACATAATAGTCTTCTGTCATGTATGATACAGAAAATATTATTTTCTTTTTTCTTTTTTTTTGAGACGGAGTTTCGCTCTTGTCACCCAGGCTGGAGTGCAATGGTACGATCTCGGCTCACCACAACCTCTGCCTCCTGGGTTCAAGCAATTCTCCTGCCTCAGCCTCCTGAGTAGCTGGGACTACAGGCGTGCGCCACCACGCCCAGCTAATTTTTGCATTTTTAGTAGAGATGGGTTTTCACCATGTTGACCAGGATGGTCTCGATCTCTTGACCTCGTGATCCACCCGCCTCGGCCTCCCAAAGTGCTGGGATTATAGGCATGACCCACCATGCCTGGCCCTATTTTTTCTATTATGAAAAAATTAAGTGAGCAACTGTTTTACCCAAATTTGTGGTCTTGCACATGCTGACTTAATTTTTTCATATTGTTTTCTATTATGAAAAAATTAAGTCAGCATATGCAAGACCACAAATTTGGGTAAAACAGTTGCCATCATTGTTTTTCTATTTGCTCTTGGGAGAGTAGCTGTGGCATGAAGTTTAATAATGCTATTCATAACATCAAGAGTATACCTTTGAATTTGAATTGTAATGTTGAACATATTTTAATAAATATTCCAAAACAGGTTGAAGTCAGTATCTCAGAATCTGTCACGATAATCATCATCATGCACTATCCATCAATTTCTCCATAAGAACAGTAATAATTGAATATGAAAACTCTACATTGGTACATTTTAGTTACGAACTCTGAGTTTTTGATGTGGACAGTTATATTTTCAGTGCTGGCTACAGTTGCATTTTGCCATAATTACTGACTCTAAAGTTCATCCTATGCGATAACTGAAATTTTCCTGGTCAGGTGGGTGGGCCAGCCACTGTGAAGAGATGAATCTCTGGAACTATGTTGTTCTTGTTGTTGTTTTTTAATTGTACTTTGGGCTCTGGGGTGCATGTGCACATCCTGCATCCTCCAGGATTGTTGCATAGGTACATACGTGCCACGGTGGTTTGCTTTCTCCATCCCCCTGTTACCTACATCAGGCATTTCTCCCAGTGTTACTCCTCTCCATCCTTACCGTCCCCACTGTCCCTCCCACCCCCTCCCCTCCACCCCCGACCTACCCAGTGAGTGTTGTTGCTTTCCCTGTGCTGAAGTGTTCTCATTGTTTGTCACCTGCCTATGAGTGAAAACATGCCGTGTTTGGTTTTCTGTTCTTGTGTCAGTTTGCTGAGAATGATGGTTTCCAGATTCATCCATATCTCTACAAAGGACACAGACTTGTCATTTTTTATGGTTGCATAGTACTCCATGGTGTATATGTGCCACATTTTCTTTGTTCAGTCTATCACTGATGGGCATTTGGGTTGGTTCCAGGTCTTTCTGTCGTGAATGACGCCGCAGTGAACATACGTGTGCATGTGTCTTTATGATAGAACGATTTATAATCCTTTGGGTATATACCCAGTAATGAAATTGCTGGGTCAAATGGAATTTCTATTTCTAGATCCTTGAGAAATCGCTACACAGTCTTCCATAATAGCTGAACTAACTTACACTCCCACAAACAGTGTAAAAGCATTCTTTTTTCTCCACATCCTCTCTGGCATCCATTGTCTCTAGATTTTTTAATGATTGCCATTCTAACTGTCATGAGATGGTATCTCAATGTGGTTGTTATCTGCCTTTCTCTAATGACCAATGATGATGAGCACTTTTTCATATGTTTGTTGACCTCATAAAAGTCTTCTTTTTGTCTGTTCAACTCCTTTGCTCACTTTTGAATGGGTTTCTTTGTTTTTCTTGTAAATCTGCTTTAGTTCTTTGTAAATTCTAGATATTAGCCCTTTGTCACATGGGTAGATTACAAAAATATTTTCCCCATTCTGTTGGTTGCCAGTTCACTCTAATGATTGTTTGTTTTGCTGTGCAGAAGCTCTTAATTTTAATTAGATTTCATTTGTGGATTTTGGCTTTTGTTGCCATTGCTTTCGGTATTTTAGTCATGAATTTCTTGTCTGTGCCTGTGTCCTAAATGGTGTTGCCTAGGTTTTCTTTTAGGGTTTTTATGGTGTTAGTTCTTATGTTTAAATCTTTGATCCACCTGGAGTTAATTTTTATATAAGGTGTAAGGAAGGGGTCCAGTAAACCGCTTTAAACTTCATATGGAACCAAAAGAGAGCCTGCATAGCCAGGAAAATCCTAAGCAAAAAGAACAAAGCTGGAGGCATCATGCTACCTGACTTCAAACTATGCTACAAGGCTATAGTAGTCAAAACAGCATGGTACTGGCACCAAAACAGAGACATAGACCAATGGAACAGAACAGAGGCCTTAGAAGCAACGCCACACATTTATAACTATCTGATCTTTGACAAACTGGACAAAAACAAGCAATGGGGAAAGGATTCCCTGTTTAATAAATGGTGTTGGAAAAACTGGCTAGCCATATGCAGGAAGCTGAAACTGTTGGGTTTTATCTTTGGGAAATTTTAGTCCCATACTACTTTCAAACTTATTTTAAAAACTTCTAGATTTATAATAAAATTTAGGAGAGAAAGAAAATTGGAATTTTACATCTTCCTTCTATTACTTTTGTATTTTGTGCCTAAGTTTAGCTATTAGATCACATAAAGGATTACCTTAGTTTATCCATTTATTAAGATTACATTCATATTTTAACATAGTCTCAGGGCACACTATTTAAATCTATAGAATCTATTAAAGAATAGAGTGTATGAATCTCTCCATGATAGTAAATTGTGGCCTATAGATAACATGAAAAATGTAACAAATTGACAGAATAAAGTAGTGTAAGAATGCATGCAAAAATCAATGAGGCTATAGATTAATGGAGCTAAATTTTCTTTTTAAAAATTTTCTCTCTTCTAACTTTTAGGTTCAAGAAGTACATGTGCAGGTTTGTAACATGAGTAGCTTTTGTGTCACTGGGTTTGGTGTACAGATAATTTTGTCACCCAGGTAATCAACATAATACCTGATAAGTCATTTTGCAATCCTCTGTCTCCTCCCACCCTCTGTTCTCAAGTAGGTCCTGATGTGTTGTTCCCTTCTTTAGGTCCATTTTTACTCAATGTTTGACTCCCACTTATAAGTCAGAACATGTAGTATTTGGTTTTCTGTTTCTCCATTAATTTGTTTAGGATAGTGGCCTCCAGTTCCATCCATGTTGCTGCAAAGGACACAATTTAATTCTTTTTTATGGCTGCATAGCATTCCATGGTATATATGTACTACATTTTCTTTATGCAGTCCACCACTTGTGGGCATCTAGGTTGACTCCATGTCTTTACTATTGTGAATAGTGCTGCAAAGAACATACATGTACATGTGTTTCTATGTATGGATCCAATGAACTATTAATCAGATTAACAGTGAGGAAAAAGCATTGGTTAGGGTATCTGGAAATGATGGACCTTTTGTTACAATTTGGAGGGGTGCTGTTGCTGTAGAAGATACTTGTATGGAGATTGAGATTGGTGCTATGACTTCCCACAGGAAGATGTCTTACTGAAGATAATTGGGTCTCAACAGGGCAGCTACATTGCACAAAACCAGAAGCTCAACTGCACTATTGAAATGGCATGGCATGGAAGAACACCTGAATTCAGAAATATTATCAAAAGTGGTGTGAAATAGAATCAATAAAATCCATCAACACATCACCTGGTTGCCTGGATTTTCATTTTTCCTTCTTCCAGTAAAGCTGTGTGCTCACCTTTGTGAGTGATTTTTGTCCCCAAACCTGTTTAGGCCGGTTGGATATGTTATTATATTGTGTATTTTCATTATATATTTTGCAAATTGAAAATAAATTCACCTGTAATCCCAGAACTTTGGGAGACCAAGATGGGCAGATCTCCTGAGGCCAGGAGCTCAAGACCAGCCTGGCCAACATGGTGAGACCCTGTCTCTACTGAAAATGCCAAAATTAGCCAGGTGTGGTGGCAGGCACCTGTAGCCCCAGCTACTCAGGAGGGTGAGGCAGGAGAATCACTTGAACCCGGGCAGCAGAGGTTGCAGTGAGCTGAGATCATGCCACTTCACTCCAGGCTAGGAGACAGAGTGAGACTCCATCTAAAAAAAAAAAAAAAGAAAGAAAAGAAATTAATGCAAAGATGGTTGTTTCTATAAAAACTAAGTCAAATGGATTGGAAAGGTTTGATAGAGAAAGCCACTTAAAAACTTTTGTTGTTGATTTTTTCTCTTTTTTAGAGACAGGGTCTTGGTCTGTTACACAGACTGGGGTGCCGTGGTGTGATCAGAGCTCATTGCAACCTTGAGCCCCTGGACTCATGTGATCCTCCCATCTCTGCCTCCCCAGTAGCTGGGACTACTACCACCACACCCAGCTAATTTTATATATGTTGCTCAGGCTGGTCTTGCTGTTGATTTAAAGATATAAAAAAGTAAGGAAGAAAAATAAAAATCTAGAATTCTGCACAAATACATTTTTCACAAGTGTTTTTATGTTCTAATTTTACTAAAAAAAACCCCTCCAAACCAGAAACAATTGAATAATGTATTGGGAATAAACTCTGCACAAGGAAGATAAGGAAACAAAAGGCAGTAAACCTGTTTTGAAAGACTGAACATGTTTTGTGTTTTTTAAGTTAAGATAAAATATTTAAAGCATGTGACTATTTCATGCTTTTACCTTCAGCTAACTTCTTTAGTTAAGCAAACAGGAAAATTGGGGAAAGTTAATGAGCAGAATATTTACAAAGGGTGAGCAGGGCTTAGGGAAACCAACAAAGAATAAGGCATGCCAAGATCTATCAACAGTGGTGGAGCCTCTGCCTCCCTTATACTTAAGGAAAGCCAGGTACAGAAGCCATATGGAAAGAGGGGACCCAGCAAGAAAAAAGCCAAAAATTAAGCCACCAACCTCCTCTTCTCCTGCCTCTGTCTCCTGCTAATGCCCGCTGCGGCAGAGATTAACAGGAAATATGTGGCGTAATCCATCACTTTTGTCGTTTATATCCACTCTTGATTTTTATATGGGTGGAAAATTTATGCACTCAATGCAATGAATTCCCAAGACTGATTAGATAAGGTAACATTTTAGGGAAATATCAATTAGAACATATTACTATTTGTAAATCTAAAATATTAGCGACATCCTTGTGTGCTCTCTGCTCCTTTGAGCATTTGATAAAGGTAATGTTTACAGAAGTGTGGAAAGGACTTAATGGCACCAAGAAAGGATAGCATGAGTGAAGGATGAGCAAAATAGGGCTTTACTCTCTCTTGCCACTCTAGGCTTTACTCTTCTGAAAGTGCATGGAGGGTTTGGGCAGCTGCTTCCACGAGAGGACATATGGAAAATGCGACTTCCTTTCTTCGCTCCCAGTTTTTTATGTGACAGAAGCCCATCCGTTTTAATCAACAGAGGAATGGAGAGGAGGACAAACCTTTTCCTTTTGTCTTTATCCATAGAAATAGATTGGTATTCTTTTGTGTGTATGTGTGTGTGTGTGTATATATGTATATATACGGTCAGGTGCCGCATAATGACATTTGGGCCAACGATGGACCACATATATAGTGGTGATTTCATAAGATTATAATGAAGCTGAAAAATTCCTGTTACCTGGTGACATCATAGCTGCTGTAATGCTGTAGCACACTTTATTTTTAATAAATTTATTGTAGCCTAAGTATACAGCATCAATGAAGCCTACAGTAGTGGACAGTAATGTCCTAAGCATTCACCTTTACTCAGTCAGCAACTTTGAATTGTGCAACCTCAATTCATGGTAATAATTCTATAGAGATGCACCATTTAAAAATTCATGTTTTTTTTTTCTTTCTTTTTTTGAGACGGAGTTTCACTCTTGTTACCCAGGCTGGAGTGCAATGGCGCGATCTCGGCTCACTGCAACCTCCGCCTCCTGGGTTCAAGCAATTCTCCTGCCTTAGCCTCCCAAGTAGCTGGGACTACAGGCGTGTGCCACCATGCCCAGCTAATTTTTGTATTTTTAGTAGAGACGGGGTTTCACCATGTTGACCAGATGGTCTCGATCTCTTGACCTCGCGATCCACCCACCTCGGTCTCCCAAAGTGCTGGGATTATAGGCATGAGCCACCGTGCCCGGCCTAAAAATTCATGTTTTTATACTGTGTTTTGATATGTTTAGATACACAGATACTTACCATTGTGTTACAGTTTCCAACAGTATTCAGTACAGTAGCATGCTGTACAGGCTTGCAGCCTGAGAACCATGGTCTATATCACATAGCCTAGGAGTGCTGTGGGTGACACTGTTCTGGTATAAGTACACTCTATGCTGTTGGCACAACAACAGAATTGCCTAATGATGCACTTCTCAGAACATATCCCTATTGTTAAGCGACACCTGACTATATCTTCAAAAACTAACATTTTCAGCAGTTTTCAGCTCTCCCTATAAACACTGAAATAAAAATAAAAATGTATGCATTCTTCAAGAAACACTGAGACATTGAGAAGTGGATAACAATGAAATTATCATTTGCATATAGAAAATAATATAAGCTGATTATTGGTACATGCTAAGAAATCTGTAAGAAGATGTGTCATAGCATAACTGGGATATTATGAAGAATTTTATATTTTCTCTGATGGATATTTACAATCAATTTATGATTCTCTATTTCTATATAAAGATCTATCTTTGAATTGTCTTCTATATGTACACATAGAAAAATACCCATTATGTATTTCAGTCATTTATAATTGTTCAATAACTATATTAAGTAGAATAGTGTGAATAATTTGTCAGTGACATTAGCCTGCGTTTTTGTAACTGTGAAGATTATTTTTAATTACATCATACTACTAGCTGTTTTTAATGAGAATTACTCCTGTAAAGCTCTTTGCCAGAAACACACACACCCAAACACACACTTTTTAGCTGTACGGATTATTCAACTTAAGTTGGCATGAAAATGTACTTAGCAAATTTGCTAATGAAAGATAGTCTTTGAGATAAGCAAAACAAGGCATTGACTACAATTTCATCAAACCAGCATTTTTCAAAACTGTGAGATCAGTCCTTGCAAATCATCACTAAATCTGATGTATAAAATTACATTTTTATTTTTACAGATTTTAATTTCTTGGTTTAATTACTCTGCATTCCTTGGGTTAGAAAAACAACCTGATGAGTTATTTTTATTTATAGTGTTTTCATTCAATGTGCTTATGATTATATTTTGGCACATTGGAAATTTGCAATCATCTATTTCAGTGCCTTTAAAGTTTTTTTTTTTTTTTTGAAGTTAAACTTTTGCTAAAGGTTAAAGAACTGCGTTTAAAGATGAAATACTATTTGCTAAGATGATCAGTACAGAAATTTGCAAATGTGTGTGTTACAAAGTCATTATAAAGAGATGGTACTATAATTTGTATTTGGCAAAATCATTCAGTTTTAGAATCATTAGACTTTTATTGAGTATTTCTGTAGAAAGACCTGTGTGTCACAGTTTTTCACAGGACACCTTCAATTAGTGCTCAGGAATGTATAAATGTGATGTGAATAATACAAAAAAAGGCTACTGTTACTTAGTAGAACCTTGTGAGCAATGTAACCGTTGGGCTATATCAATGTACATTTCAGATGCTTTAACTTGGCTCACAAGACCTCTCATGGCCTCCTCCCCCAGCCCATCTCTGATCACTACTCTTTGACCGATGTCTTGATCTTATTTGAATTTCTCTAAATGCCTTGCTCTCTTTGGTTTCTGGTCCTCTCCCATGCTTGTTCTTCTCTCTATCTTGACCTTCATTCCTGCCCCTACGTTGTTACCTTTTCATTGAACCAAGTCCAAATAATCTTTCAGGCACCAGTCTAAATGTTGTCTTGTGCATTTAATGATGCCCAATAAGTGTTTATTAAATATATTATTTGGTCCCACTTGACTAGGGTAGGCTACCTTGCTACATATGTGTTCTTATTGCCCCTCCCAATACAATGATAGCACTTGTCAACTATTACTGTAATTTTTAAAAAATTTGTTTTTATTGTTATTTATTTATTTTTTACTTTAAGTTTTGGGATACATGTGCAGACTGTGCAGGTTTGTTATATAGGTATACATGTGCCATGGTGGTTTGCTGCACCTATCATCCTGTCACCTAGGTTTTAAGGGCCACATGGGTTAGCTATTTGTCCTGATGCTCTCCCTCCCCTGGCCCCCACCACAGCCTGACAGGCCCCAGTGTGTGTTGTTCCCCTCCCTGTGTCCATGTGTTCTCATTGTTCAATTCCTACTTATGAGTGAGAACATGTGGTGTTTCGTTTTCTGTTCCTGTGTTAGTTTGCTGAGGATTATGGCTTCCAGCTTCATCCATGTACCTGCAAGAACATAATCTCATACATTTTTGTGGCTGCATAGTGGTATGTACCACTATGATATACACATAGTAGTGCATATCATACATATATAGTGGTGTACACGTACCACATTTTCTTTATCCAGTCTATCAGTGATGGGCATTTGAGTTGTTCCATGTCTTCACTATTGTAAATAGTGTTGTAATAAACATATGTGTGCATGTATCTTTGTAATAGAATGATTTATATTCCTTTGGGTATATACCCAGTAATGGGATTGCTGGACCAAGTGGTATTTCTGGTTCTAGACCCTTGAGGAATTGCTGCAATATCTTCCATAATAGTTGAACTAATTTACATTCCCACCAACAATGTAAAAGCGTTCCTATTTCTCCATCGCCTTGCCAGCATCTGTTGTTTCTTGGCTTTTTAATAATTATTACCGTAATTTCTTACTTAACGCACCTGTCTCCCGTGCAGGATATTTAGCTCAGAGGAGGCAAAGCAATGACTATCATGTTTCTCCTTTAAATTCCGCCACCTGTCACCAAGACTTCCCTGTAATAGATGCTCATAAACATTTGGGTAAATGAATCATTTGACAAATCAGACTGATTATGGATCACAAAATGTTTTAATGAGTCATATGGAAGAGGTAAGGAATGTAAGTGGGATAGAGCCCTCAGCATGTTGCAAATAACACAGCATGTTGGGACATTAGATCCAGAGCACCAGTTCAGAGGGTGGAGATGGTCAGAGGTTGTGAAGAAGGTGTGTTCCTACATAATGGGAAACTGTTGTGGCCACTGGACTCCTCAGCAGGACAGACCTTAGCATTTTACCTTTCTAGAGCATTCATACGCTACATATCTTCAAAGCTTATGCATCGAGTAGTTTCCATGTTGAAAGAACTCCAACACACACCGAGTTCACAGTGCAGCAACTCAGGGGCTGCTGAATATACTTAGCTTGGTTCACGCAGTTGATCTTTCTGCCTGGAAGTCATGCCCGACAGTGTTCAGAGTTCACATTTTTTACACTAATGAAATCAAGAATTGTAAAGAGCCTTAAGGTCAGAAGTGACCCACGCAGTGATGGAAACATAGCAATGAAAGACATATATACGAATGACGTAATTGCCAATTTGATTACTATAATTTCCCACTTGGTTTAAGTGAGATTTTCCTTGCTCACAATCAGCATGTGAACCAGTGTCCCCACGGGGAACTGCTAGGCTCAAAGCTTTGCTGTCTGGCTGGTTTTTGCATTCTTAAATATTCCTTTTCATTACTGTTTTCCCCCTACTCCTCATGCCAGACACTTTCATCTTTAAATCCAGTTGTTTTTTGTCAATATTATTAGAATGATAAATCATATCCTGTAGATTGTCAAATGTGTTTATTTACCACAGGCTCGGTAAAAGCTCTCTGAAGTCTGGGGTTGGAAGAGCAACTGCTAACAACTTGCTGGCAGAATAGTTAATCAAATTAAATTGGGGTTTCTACGTCTTAATACAGGACCCCATCAGGTAATGCTGGGCAAGGCTTCACCTTCCACAGAGGCTGCAGGCAGCGAGCCTGTCATGTGACTGCTCTGCCTGCAAGGAGCTCAGGCCAAGAAAATCACCTGTCATTTTCATTTCCTTATGAAAATCAACTACTGACGCTTTGAAGAACAGAATACCAATTAGACCATTTGGGGCATGAAGGTAATTTAGTGGGTTAAGAAACAAAAATGCTATCATCAATTCTGTTGCTTACAGCAAATTAACAGGTGGTCAAGAGAATGAGAGAGGTGATGCACATTCATGAGCCCAGTTTCCCAAGGTGCTACAAGAAGACATGTCCGTCATTGAAAGCAGACATAGCTTTTGGACATGTATTAGCACTTAATTTTTTAAAGTGTGCAAACAGTTCTTAACTTTCCTCTGAATAAGAGTTGTAATAATTTTCCTCCCTGGTTGAGGTTACCTTTTTTTTTTTTTTTTTTTTTAGATGGAGTTTTAGTCTTGTCCGCCCCATGCTAGAGTGTTGTGGTACGATCTAGGCTCACTGCAACCTCCGCCTCCTGGGTTCAAGCGATTCTCCTACCTCAGCCTCCTGAGCAACTGGGATTACAGGTGCATGCCACCACGCTTGGCTAATCTTTCTATTGTTAGTAGAGATGGGGTTTCACCATGTTGCCCAGGCTAGCCTTGAACTCCTCACCTTAGATGATCCGCCCGCCTCAGTCTCCCAAAGTGCTGGGATTACAGGCGTGAGCCACCACGCCAGCAAGATTACCTTTAACTCCCAATGCAAAACTGTATTACATTGACTAGAAAGTACAGATATCAAACCAAACAATTATGTATATACATTTTTTTTTTCCTGACAGGAATAAAGCCACTCTATACTTTATAAATGATAATTCAAAGAGGTTCACAGATGATTTGATCACCTTATCCAATTTATGTAAATGCAATATAAAGAGGGATTTATGGTACCAAATTGGACAGGGTAAATTTTTTTTTTTTTTTTTAAATTTCTTCTAAAATAAGAACCTGGATACATGTAGAGAACATACAGGTTTTTTTTTTTTTTTTCCCCATTTATTTATTTTATTGCATTTTAGGTTTTGGGGTACATGTGAAGAACATGCAAAATTGTTGCATAGGAACACACGTGGCAGTGTGATTTGCTGCCTTCCTCCCCATCACCTACATCTGGCATTTCTCCCCTTGCTATCTCTCCCCAGCTTCCCACCCCCCACCCTCCCTCCCCTATTTCCCCCCAACTGACCCCAGTGTGTAGTGCTCCCCTCCCTGTGTCCATGTGCTCTCATCATTCAACACGCGCCTATGAGTGAGAACATGCGGTGTTTGATCTTCTGCTCCTCTGTCAGTTTGCTGAGAATGATGGTTTCCAGGTTCATCCATGTCCCCACAAAGGACCCAAACTCATCGTTTTTTATGGCTGCATAATATTCCATGGTGTATATGTGCCACATTTTCCCTATCCAGTCTATCGTCAATGGGCATTTGGGTTGGTTCCAGGTCTTTGCTATTGTAAACAGTGCTGCAATGAACATTCGTGTACATGTGTCCTTATAGTAGAACGATTTGTAATCCTTTGGATATATACCCAGTAATGGGATTGCTGGGTCAAATGGAATTTCTATTTCTAGGTCCTTGAGGAATCGCCACACTGTCTTCCACAATGGTTGAACCAATTTACACTCCCACCAACAGTGCAAAAGTGTTCCTATTTCTCCACATCCTCTCCAGCATCTGTTGTCTCCAGATTTTTTAATGATTGCCATTCTAACCGGCGTGAGATGGTATCTCAGTGTAGTTTTGATCTGCATTTCTCTGATGACCAGTGATGATGAGCATTTTTTCATATGTTTGTTGGCCTCACGTATGTCTTCTTTTGAGAAGTGTCTGTTCATATCCTTTGCCCACTTTTGAATGGGCTTGTTAGTTTTTTTCTTGTAAATCTGCTTTAGTTCTTTGTAAATTCTGGATATCAGCCCTTTGTCAGATGGGTAAACTGCAAAAATTTTTTCCCAATCTGTTGGTTGCCGATTCACTCTAATGATTGTTTCTTTTGCTGTGCAGAAGCTGTGGAGTTTGATTAGGTCCCATTTGTCTATTTTGGCTTTTGTTGTCAATGCTTTTGGCGTTTTGGTCATGAAGTCCTTGCCTACACCTAGGTCCTGAATGGTTTTGCCTAGATTTTCTTCTAGGGTTTTTATGGTGTTAGGTCTTATGTTTAAGTCTTTAATCCATCTGGAGTTAATTTTAGTGTAAGGTGTCAGGAAGGGGTCCAGTTTCTGCTTTCTGCACATGGCTAGCCAGCTTTCCCAACACCATTTATTGAACAGGGAATCCTTTCCCCATTGCTTGTTTTTGTCTGGTTTGTCAAAGATCAGATGGTTGTAGAAAGGTTGTGTTGCCTTCGAGACCTCTGTTCTGTTCCATTGGTCTATATCTCTGTTTTGGTACCAGTACCATGCTGTTTTGATTACTGTAGCCTTGTAGTATAGTTTGAAGTCTGGTAGTGTGATGCCCCCCGCTTTGTTCTTTTTGCTTAGAATTGACTTGGCTATGCGGGCTCTCCTTTGGTTCCATATGAAATAAATATATTAATAAAAACATTTAAGAATATGAGAAACAACCTTGATTCATAAATTCAGAAACTAAGAATAGAAATAAGCATCAACAACAAAACAAAGCCCAGGAATAATGACAGTTGAGTGAACAAAAAAGAAAGAAAAAGATGATGTCAGAAATTAATAACAGTTTATAAAATATCCAAAGGAGAATAAACTGAATTTTAATTATGAGGATTGATGAAAGGCAGGATAGCAGCCTTTAGCAGGATAGCTTAAAAATGGGATTTTAAAAAGGAGTGAAAGGATAAAAATGGAAAGTAGTGGAAACAGGAGATAGAAAAAGAAGGAATAACATTCCTTCTTTTAGTTCCTGAAGAACAACAACAACAACAAAAAAAGTAGAAAAGAAATATTTAAATTTAAACCTAACAAAACTTTCGACATACACAGATCAATGTGTTGCATATATGTGTTCATGTGTGTATACATGTATATACATACAATGTATTATGTAAATATATGTATTACATATATACATACTTCGTCTGTGTATTACATATGCATGTAAGTTGTATACGTGTATACACATGTATTATTAAATACACATATGTATTACACAATACGTATGTGTGTATACATGCATGTATACACATATGTATATGTAATACACAGATGTAATATATATATGTAATACATATATGTTTTTATATATATGTGTATTATGTATATACACACAGACATATCTACACACATACATTCACCCGCTTGCACAGACACCCACATATCTTCTAAAGTCAATAGCATCTTTTTTAATGAGAAAGAGTAGTGGTGTTTCCAAGAATTACGGCAGTATGCCCACAACATTTGCTTCTATTCAGCACATTAATGTAAGTATTAATAAATGCAATTAATCAAGAGAAATGGCTGAGGCATAAGAATAGGTAAAGAAATAAAACCATCTTGATTTGTAGCTGACAGGAACATATACCTGGAAAACTCTTAAAAATCAATGATGAGACTAACTTTTAAAATTGAGTAAGTTATTTGGATGTTTAATTAACACATAATTAATAGGACTATTTGAAGAAAAGTTTAAAACATTTCTGCAAAACATTAAAGTAGACTTAAATGGAAAGACATTTCTTGTTTTTATTTTATTTTTATTTATTTTTTATTTATTTTATTTTATTTTTTTTTTGAGACGGAGTTTCACTCTTGTTACCCAGGCTGGAGTGCAATGGCGCGATCTCGGCTCACCGCAACCTCCGCCTCCTGGGTTCAGGCAATTCTCCTGCCTCAACCTCCTCAGTAGCTGGGATTACAGGCACGTGCCACCATGCCCAGCTAATGTTTTGTATTTTTAGTAGAGACGGGGTTTCACCATGTTGACCAGGATGGTCTCGATCTCTTGACCTCGTGATCCACCCACCTCGGCCCCCCAAAGTGCTGGGATTACAGGCTTGAGCCACTGCGCCTGGCCATTTCTTGTTTTTAGAGAGGGCAATCCAGCATCGTAGAGATGTCAGTGCTGTCTAAGTTGTTCTGTAAATTTTAACTCATACCTGCAGAAAAAATAGCAATCACTTTTAATGGAATTAGACTAGGTCATACTAAAGCTTATGTGGGAAAAAAAAACCGTAAGAATAACAATAAAAATAATGAAAAAGGAAAAGTAGGTGGGAACAAACTCTTCCAGACATTTTTATAAATTCTCTGCACTTCAGGTAATGTGCTACTGTTGCATGGGATGATGAATGGAACTGTGAAACAGAATAGAGAGCCAAGAAACAAACTCAGATACATATGGAAATTTAGTATGAAGGCTGCAGATGAACTTATAATAAATGGTGCTTGTAAACTTAGGAGACAGTTGCAAAAAGATAAAATTAATTCCATAATTAAGAGTGAAATGCACTATGCCCCAAAAATATAAATTAAAACAGCATAAGGAATAAATGATACTGTCACATAACATATGATTTAGAGTACAATATCATGAAAGAAAGAGAGTGCTGTTGCTTATTGGTAACTGTTAAAGAAAGGCAGGAAGTAAACTTTTCTATGTAATATTATAGGCATAAACCTATGAAGAAAAAACAAAATTGCTAGGGAGATAAATTTATCATCACCAAAAAATTGATGGAACAGATAGTCAAAAATAATCAGAGATAAAGATCTTTTGAGCATTATTAAAACTCTGTATTTAATAGACAAGGATAGAACTTTGCATCTGCACTGTGTTGGGTGCTACCTACACTTATAGAAAAAGTGAAATAACTTTCCATTTTTATTAAGATTTAAGGTGCCATTTGGTAGAAATGATGTATATCACTTATGAAGTATGTGTACAAACACACATATTAATATATTTAAGCATATTATGCATATAAAAGATGAAAGCATATTCTAAAATACGTCAAATATGTCAAAATTAAATACAGTCAATGTTATATAAAGAAATCCCTCTTTTATTCATGTTCTCATTGAAAGTATGATAGAACACATTTTAATAAACAAGAATATAAGTGACTTGAAATTTTTTTTGGAAGATATTATTTTTAGACATATGATTAAATCATTTTCCCAAGATAAATGTTAAGTTGCACTATATTTATGACTGAATGAATATGGATTTTTCTGATTATACAATCCATTCAACTTAAATGTAAAAATCAAAAATATGGTAAACACATAAGGAAATATGTAAAAATTATCCACAGTTCTTCTAAAAAGAGATAACCACTTTGCTATTTTGCGGAAATTCCTTGAAGTTACTTAATCTATTATTTGAGCACTATGTGATTGTGCTAATGGCTGTATAATTTTCTATAGTACTAAAATACTTAATATTTTATTGAGGGACATCTGAGAGGCTCACATTTTTTATTGTTAAAAAATTATAAGCAAGCTGATACACTTCTATACTTTTCTAATAATTACCAATAACACATTTTAAAATGAGGATTTCCTGTCTCAAAGTATTTAAAAATATTTTATCAGGTGAAATTCAGTAATTAAACATAGATACTGATAAATTAAGAGGGTTCTTTTTAGATAAGAATGATAGGTAATAGTTTACTGGGTTTTTTGGAGATTTTAGTAAGTGGAATTGTTAGAGACAATATATACTTTCTATAAAAATTGCGTATTAAAAATTATAATAATAGAGCAGACCAGTGGGACATTTTTAAAGCATGTTGGTACTAATAACATATCACAACAGGCGATGAGTTGGATATTGGTCAACTGCATGAGTTTTGTCTAAGCTGGGGCACTTCTGAGAGTTGAAATAGTTCAATATTAATATTTAAGTTCAGAGAATGGCAGTTAACCTGGACTGTTCTCCCTAAACTGAGACATGTGGTCAGTATACTACTATATTTCTATAATACTATATTTCAGTGTGTATTAGTCTATTCTCATGCTGCTAATAAAGATATACCTGACAATGAGTAATTTATAAAGGAAAGAGGATTAATTGCCTCACAGTTACATGGCTGGGGATGCCTCACAATCACAGCAGAGAGCGAAAGAGGAGCAAAGTCACATCTTACATGGTGGCAGGCAAGAGAGTGTGTGCAGGGAAATTCCCCTTATAAAACCATCTGATCTCATGAGACTTATTCACTATCATAAGAACAGTATGGTGGAAACTGCCCCCACGATTCAGTTATCTCCAACTGGCCTTGCCGTTTACACATTGGGATTATTACAATTCAGAGTGATATTTGGTTGGGGACACAGCGAAACCATATCACAGTGATTTTGATTTAGATTAGCTCACCTTTAATCCATAAGTAAGAGATCACAATGCCTTTGAATCTAGATAAGGCTAGGAAAAACAGAAGAAAGAAAATATATTTAATTCTCAGTCTTTGAGCTGATACGGAGCTAGTGGCATGCTAAGATAATGTAATGAACTGAATGTTTGTGTTTTTCCAAAATTTAAATGTTGAAACCCTAATCTCAGTGTGACGGTTGGAGGTAGAGCCTTTGAGAGGTGATTGGGTCATGAGGATGGAGCCCTCATGAATGGGGTTAGTGTCCTTGTAAGGAGAAGCCAAGAGGTAGCTCATTGTCTTTCTGAGGATACATGAGGACACAAAAAGAAGTTGGCAATCTACAATCTGAAAGCGGACCCTTATCAGAACCTGGCTGTGCTTGCACCCTGATCTTGAACTTCCCAGCTTCTAGAACCATGAGAAATAAATGTCTATAGTTTATAAGCCACCCAGTCTATGGTACTTTGTTATAGCAGCCCCAAATAACTAAGATTTTCTGAATTATTTGTCTACTTAATTTATTGGTTAGCATAAGTGGAAAAATTATATGATTACACATTTTTTGCAGTTGATTCTACTGTGTTTTAATTATAATTTATTTTTCAATTTTTAAAAATGACATAAACTAGAAATGTAATTACCATTTGGATATTTTGTTGTTTGGGGAGCATGCAAACCATTGAGAATGTAAGATCTCACCCAAGTTGCAAAGAATACATCTAGCATCCAGATATTAGCTTTTAAACACAATTCCAACAAGATGAGAATGAGTGCACCATGAAGAATGGGACGTGCAATGTGTTTTTGTATCAGAAAACAAAACATTCCTTAAAAAATTTATAGAATGTATGAAAACACTGAGAAGACAGTTTACAAGACATGCAGCCCTACCTACTACCATTAACTTAGATGGTGGCTCTGTCTCTGTAAATATGAAATGTTAGACCAGGCACATCGGCTCACACCTGTAATCCCAGCACTTTAAGAGGCCGAGCTACGTGGATCACAAGGTCAGGAGATCAAGACCAGCCTGACCAACATGGTGAAAGCCCGTCTGTACTAAAAATACAAAAATTCACCAGGTGTGGTGGTGTGTGCCTGTAATCCCAGCTAACTCAGGAGGCTGATGCAGGAGAATCGCATGAACCCGGGAGGCAGAAATTGCAGTGAGCCAAGATGGAGCCACTGCACTCCAGCCTGGGTGACAGAGGGAGGCTCTGTATCAAAAAAAAAAAAAAAGAAAGAAAAAAGAAAAAGAGAGAAATGTTAGTTGATGTGATAAGCACTCCAATGAATATCCTTACACACTCTTTGATATTTAAAATTATTTCAAAATAAAAGTTTATAATAATCTGGGATTTAAAATTTTTGATTCCCTTGAACTAATTTATGTGGTTTACAAGGTGAGGGGCAGGAATAAAGGAGGCACAATTTTTTAGGTTTCCCCAAATAAGATATATTTGCATATTGTTTTACAAATCAAACAGCCATGTTAGGTAATAGTTACTATGTCTATTATACTGAGGGGCAATAGAGCTAATTAATTTGTCTAAGGTATTGCAGTTTGGCAAGGTCCTGCAATCCCAAAGGTAGTTGTCTCAATATAATATATCAGATTTCAAATATTTTTCCATGGGTTGATTTTTCACTCACTCTTTCACCTATTAATATAATCCATAGGTAATTATTAAAATAATTGTTAGAAAGTATGTCAGTTAATAAATTAAATATTAAAATATTAAAGCAATCTTTCATGTTAATGTGAGTTTCTAAATCTATACGTAATAATTAGTTTAAAAACTTTTTTACCTAATTCTTGAGAATAAGACTCAGAAACTCTATGCAAACAGAATAGAAATCAAGCAAAATTACCAGATAAAAACTTTCACAAGTGCTTCTCACTGGCTAAATTAATAGTAAATAAAATTTAAATAAGATGGAATATTAAGAATTCATGTACATAATCTATATTTAAGAATGAATTAGGCCGGGCGCGGTGGCTCAAGCCTGTAATCCCAGCACTTTGGGAGGCCGAGGCGGGTGGATCACGAGGTCAAGAGATCGAGACCATCCTGGTCAACATGGTGAAACCCCGTCTCTACTAAAAATACAAAAAATTAGCTGGGCATGGTGGCGCGTGCCTGTAATCCCAGCTACTCAGGAGGCTGAGGCAGGAGAATTGCCTGAACCCGGGAGGCAGAGGTTGCGGTGAGCCGAGATCGCGCCATTGCACTCCAGCCTGGGTAACGAGTGAAACTCCGTCTCAAAAAAAAAAAAAAAAAAAAAATGAATTAGTATGAATATGTCATTCTTTATAAATTATGTTAAATAATCATTTTGTTCTCAGAGAATATACTACCTGCTGCTTCAACCCATAAATGCTCATTTACAACTCTAGAAGACAGATATTTGCCGTGATGAAAAACTCAATCTGCTAATTACAACATTAATTTAGATGGTGGCTTTGCCTTTGTAAATATGAAATATTAGCAGACGTGATCAATAATGCATTTGAAATCTAAGAAAGCAAAAAATAAATGTGCTTTTTATATTTTATTTAAATGTGTCTTTATAACAAAATGTTCATTTGTATGCACTTGGGAGAAAATACATATTTTCTCAATGTATTTTCTTTCTATATAGACACTTATATATACACATTCTCTCTCCCATAGGGCAATGTAGTAATTTTCTTTCAAAATTTTTTCACTGGCTTAAAAATGAATACATTTAACTTACCCATGCTGCTACAATTTAAGTTTAAAATTAAGAATCAATTGATTCTTAGATGAATAAAAACAAACTCTACTAGAGCTCCTAGATCTTGGTTTTCTTAAAGACCATGTGGCAGACACACTCGAGGGTGGCACTCCTAATCTCTTCTCCTGATGGTCATTGCTTTGTGTGGCCCTTTCCCCTTGAGTGTGAGTTAGGACTTGTGACTTGCTTCTAAGCCGTGGAAATGGCAAAGGTAGTGGATGTGATGTCATACATGGGATGATATCACATTATATAAAACACTTACCATTAGCAAACTTGCTCTATAGACTCTCCTTGGTGTCATGATGAAGTGATCCACCATGTTCGTAAAGTCCAATGGCAAAGAACTGTGGGCAGCCTCTAGGAAGTGGGGTAATTTTATGCAGCTGCTAGGAGATGAGGGAAGACTTCACTGACAGAAAGCAAGAAGCCCAGGCCTTCAGTTCTACAGACATTAGGAAATTAATTCTGCCTTATGATCTGAGTGACAGTAGAAGTTGATTCTTTCCCATTCTAACCTCCAGATGAGAACACAGCCAAGCCTCCACCTTGATTTTAGCTTTGTGAACCCTAAATGGCAGAGTAACCAGCTAAGCTTATCCACCGAAAACATGAGATAATAAATGTATGTGTTTTTTCTAACTGCTAATTTTGTGGTAATTTGATACCCAGCAATAGAAAACTAATGTGGATCACTTTCTTTTATTTTTTATGTTCCCTAACGTGTTTTGAAATTAGAGAATGTTAGTATGTCTAAAAAAGAAAATCAGGCAGGTTTTAGCTGCAAAATATCAATCTGAAACTTACTGGAATTTAAAAATATTAAGTATAATTAAAGAGCTTTCTTTTCATTAGATTTTCACTAAAAGATTAGGCAAAAACAAACTAAATAGAGATTGCTCTTCTAAAATAATTACAAAGAAGATTAAAATTTTTAATAACAATTTTTGGAAAAGTATTAAATTAATTTTCATACTTAGTTAATAGAATATTAGGCAGTCACTGATATGGCTTTATGCAGAAATAAATGAATACAGTTTAGTATCCATGCACTGCAGACAAATAGATTGATATATATTATTTACAAATATAATGGTTACGTCAATAAGACATGCACTTATATTTCACATGTTTTCACAGAAATAATGAGAAAACACATCAGTAACATAACCTTGATTTTTAAGCTGTTTTTCAGCCTGTTTCTATTCAAAAGTAAATGAGTTTAATTCAATTATTCTTGAAAAGATTAGAAAGAGAGATGAAAATTTACAGAAAACTTACCTGATACATTTGAAATAATACCTTTCTATAAACAATTTCAAAGTCTACTTTGGAAAACAGAAATTTTGACTGGTTCTATGTACAAGATGGAAGCCTCATCTGAAACAATACCAGTCTTAAATATTGCATTCCACTATCTCCAGAAAACATCAAATATTCTTAAAAATAAAAATGTTTTAGAAAATAGTAACTTAACAAAAGAAAATATAAAGTACCATAAAAAACTGTCCAAAAGACCTGAAACATAAATTTCATATTCATTCATTTCTTGGTTCATTTGTTTAAAAACACACGTTTAGTTTCTATGTATTGATCAGTCTGATGCACAACAGTTAGATATTGTATTATGCTTCATTGATTCAATAATGAGGGTGGGCCACTAAAATCCTGTTTTTTACCGTTTTATAACAGTTTTAGCTGGTTTGAAAGCACACTTTCGCAGCAAAAGTCCCGCTGCTTTGCGTTCTGCTCACCGGCTCTTCCCCTTTCTTCCTATTGTGTTCTTGCCATTTTCTTTTGTCCCGTTTCCCATCTGCCCACCCCCCACAACTGCTACTCAATCTGGGTCAGTTTAAAATTTCTGAAAACTTCCTTTTAAAAAAATTCAAGTTTTAATTTTAGATACAGGGGTACATGTACAGACTTGTTACGTGGGAATATTGTGTGACATTAAGGTTTGGAGTAGGATGGAGCCTGTCACCCAGGTAGTGAGCATAGTACGGAATAGGTAGTTTGTTGACCTCCTCCCTTAATCTTATAGAAGTCCATAGTGCCTGTTGTTCCCATGTTTATGTTCATGTGTGCTCAATGTTTAACTCCCACTTATAAGTGAGAAGGTGTGGTATTTGGTTTTCTTTTCCTGAGTTAATTTGCTTAGGATTATGACCTTCAGCTGCATCCATGTTGCTGCAAAGGACATAATTTCATTCTTTTTTATGGCTGTGTGGTATTCCGTGGTATATAAGTCCCACGTTTTTTTTATCCAATACCATTGATCATCACCTCAGTTGATTCCATGTCTTTGCTGTTGTCAGTAGTGTAGCAATGAGCATGCAAGTGCAGGTGTCTTTTTGGCAGAAAGTTTATTTTCTTACAGATATATGCTCAGTAATCAGATTGCTGGATCAAGTAAAAACTTTCTATTTTAAATTAAAAAGTAAAATCTTTGGGGATTTTTTTCAATTGATGATGTAATACATTTTTACAAATAAAAAGTAATTAAACTATAGAAAGCAGAAGCCTCCAGGCTATGGTTGGTTTTATGGAACCATTTAATTAGTGCCCATTTCAAACTGCTACGTAGCCCCTGGTAAGTTACAGGAATGGCCACAGCTCCCCATCGTTATCATTTTGCCAAAGGTGTGGTTTATGTTCTCACACCCCATCTCCAATACGTTTCATAGTATATACAGATGCTCCTCGATTTACAATGGGATTACCCTCTGATAAACCCATCATGTTGAAAGTATCGTAAGTTGAAGATGTGTTTTTAATTTTCAACTTATGATGGGTTTATCCAGATGTAACAGCATTATAAGTTGAGACGTGTAGTGAATGTTCATTGCTTTCACACCATCATAGAGTTGAAACACAGTAAGTTGAATCATCATAAGTCAGAAGCTGTCTGTAACTAATTTTGTCCATTTGGCATGATAATCTTATTTGCTACCATTTTATATATGACAGTAATTTATTTTAAAATATGGCAATAAAATAAATAGAAGAGCGATTTTCAATTTATCAAAATCAATGTTTCAGATTTGTCTTTGTTTAATGACTAATTTTCTACCTAAGTATTTTTTTATAAATAGAGATGTTTCATGTATTTCTCAGACAGCTTTCAGCAGGTTCTGCTATCACAAGTGTTCATACAGGTATACCTCAGATATACTGTGGTTTTGGTTTTAGACCACAACGGTAAAGAAAATATCACAATAAAGTCAGTCACACACACAATTTTTTTTGTTTGACAGTGCATCTAAAAGCTATATTTATGCTATCCTGTAGTCTATTCAGTGTATTATAGCATTATGTGTTTAAAAATATGCCTACCTAAATTAAAAAATGCTTTGACTCTAAGTCTTATATGAAAGATTTCTCTATAACATGTGATGCTATTTGATAATATTTTATCCACAGTAGAAATTCTTTCAAAATTGGAATCAGTCCTCTTAAACCTTGCCACCACTTTATCAACTGAGTTTATGTAATGTTCTCAATGTGATATTCTAACTCCTTTCTTATCATTTCAACAGTGTTCATGGTGTCTTCACCAGGAGTAGATTCCATCTCAAGAAACCACTTTTTTTTGCTCATCCATATGAAACTTCTCATCCTTTCAAAGTTTACCATGAGATTGCAACAATGCAATCACATCTTCAGGCTCTACTTCTAATTCTAGCTCTCTTGCTATTTCCACATCTGTTGCTCCTTCCTCTGCTGAAGTCTTAATCCCCTCAAAGTCATTTATGACGGTTGGAACAAATGTCTTCTAAACTTCTGTAAATGTTGATATTTTGACTTTCTCCAGGAATCATGAATATTCTTAATGGCATCTAGGATGGCTCTTTTCCAGAAGGTTTTCAATTCACTTTTTCAAGATCTATCAGAGTAATCATTATCTACAGCAGTTAGAGCTTTAAAAGTGTTAAATAACAGGACTTGTAAATAGTAATAATTTTAACTTACAAGTCTTAAATAATACAAATCTTAAAAAAACAATTTAAAATAATAGGACTTGTAAATCAAAATTACTCCTTGATACATGAGTGCAGAACAGATCCTGTGTTAACAGTCATAACACTACATTAATCTTGTATATCTCCATTAGAGTTCTTGGGTGACTTGGTGCACTGTCAATGAACAGTAACATTTTGAAAGGAATCCTTTTTCCTGAGCAATAGTTCTCAATAGTGGGCTTAAAATATTCAGTAACCCATGGTGTAAACAGATGTAAGGTCGTCCAGGCTTTGTTTTTTCATTTATAAAACACAGGCAGAGTGGATTTAACATAGTTCTTAAGACCGTTAGGATTTTCAGAATGGTCAATGAGCATTGGCTTCAACTTTAAATCACCAGTTGTATTCATCCTTAACAAGAAAGTCAGTCTGTCCTTTGAAGCTTTGAAACCAGACCTTGACTTCTCTCTAGCTATAAAAGTCCTAGATGGTATCATCTTCCAATAGAAGGCTGTTTGCTCTACAGTGAATATCTGTTGTTTAGTGTAGCTCCCTTTAACAATTATCTTAGCTAGATCTTCTGGGTAACTTGTTGAAGCTTCTATGATGGCACTCGCGGCTTCACCTTGCAATTTTATGTTGTGGAGATGGCTTCTTTCCTTAGACCTCATGAACCAACCCCTGCTAGCCTCCTACTTTTCTGCTGCAGCTTCCTCATCTCTCTAAGCCTTTACAAAATTGAAGAGAGTTGGGAGCTTGCTCTGGATTAAGCTTTGGCTTAAGGAAATGTTGTGTTTGTTTGATCTTCTATCCAGACCACTCAAACTTTTTCCACATCAGCAATAAAGCTGATTTTTTTTTTCATTCATGTATTCACTGAAATAACACTTTTAATTTCCTTCAAGAACCTTTCCTTTACATTCACAACTTAGCTGTTTGGTGCAAGGGGCGCTTTCAGCCTATGATGGTGATGGCATTGGCATGCCTTCCTCACTGAGCTTAATCATTTCTAGCATTTGATTTGGAGTTAGAGACATGCTACTGTTTTTTCACCTGAACACTTAGATACCATTGCAGAGTTGTTAACTGGCTAATTTCAATATTGTTGTGTCTCAGGGAATAGGGAGACACAAGGAAAAAAAGAGAGATGGAGAAACAGTAGTTCAGCGGAGCAATCAGGATACAACACTGATTGATTAAGTTTGCTGTCTTATATGGGCATGGTACATGGTGCCCCCAATTACAGTAGTAACATCAAAGATCACTGATAACAGATCACAATAACGGATATAGTAACAGTGAAAAAGTCTCAGATTTCATGAAATATTGTCAAAATATGACACAGGAACACAAAGTAAACAATAGTGTTGGGAAAATGGCACCAATAGACTGACTTGATCCAGGGTTGTCATGCCTCTTCAATTTGCAAAAAGTGCAATATCTGCAAAGCACAATACAACAAAATACAATAAAATGAGGTATTGCTGTACAAATGTTGTTTATGTCGACACTGGCTAGCTGAGGTTCTTCAAAACACAGGCAAGGGTCCCCTAGTTATAAATATAGAAAATAATTTTGATTTATTTAAATGTTTCATGCATGATATGCACACTTTTTGGTTACAAAGAAACTCCTTCCTGTAACTATTGTATTGTAACTATTTAGGAAAAGGGTGGATTGCTTAAGAATAGTATGTTCTTTCTGATATTTATTCACAACCTAGTTGTATGATCTTAGAGCAAAATCTGCTCTATAAAAATAAGTATTTCTTAAAATGTGTTCTTAGAAAATATTAATTATTTCTTATGTATAATCACTCTCTTTAACTTTTAAACTTCTTTCTAGGCATATTAGCAACTTCACAATAGGAGATTCTGGTAAACATTTGTGTTTATCTTTTACAGACGCAGTGATTAATTAGGCATCTTTAAAAGTCTTATTATTTCTGCATTCATTTCACAACTTTATCCAGTGACTCAGTGAGTTAATCTAAGGGATCCTCAGTGTTTTCAAATGATATACGTTCCCCAGAAGAAGAGCCCTAACATATTGCAATATGACTTTTTTCCTCTGTAATGTTGGAAAAAGACCAAATTTGCTTAAAATATCTCAGCTACTAAGAGATTGTCTTGATAGCTCATCAAACATCTACTTCTGATTGATAGCACTGTGGCAGTAATTAACTTCTTCAACTGTGAAGGTCATTGGCTCACAGAGGTTTATGGGCTAACCTAGTTAAGGGGCAGCAGCTTGCTCCTAGATCTTATAAAATTAATAATAATTAGCAGAAACCAAAGGGTTCTGCGTAGACCCTCAGGACACTAACAAATATTAATCGTCTGTGTAAATGTTGGTGACCCTGTTTTCTCCCCAACTATGTGTGAAAATTAGTGGGTACTCTATATTAGACACATTAATGCTTCTGTGTGGTTTTTTATGATGGATATCGTTGGTGGAAAATCATGTCTCAAAAACCTATTCAGGACATATGGCTATAATTTGACAGCACTAGTCTTGGAAAAGTGTGGAAATATTATTCCTTTGTAACTCTAAGAAAAGGAAGAGTACACTGTAATTAGTTTATATTGACCCTTACGAGAAAGTTACTTTCAAAATATTTTACAAAAGTTGAATCTTAGACTGAGTGAAATAAGTCCCATGTCAGTTCCTTTCCTTTTTACTGGCCTTGCACATCTTTTTCACATCTCAATTTTTAATAGAGTATTTTAAAAAATTGCCATATATTCCTTTAGTCTCAAATATTTTCTACTAGAGAAAAGACAAAGGAATAACCTCATAGAGCCTTTCTGTGGATTCACTAAACCTGTCATAATCAGGATAGGAAAACATGATATTGAGGTACATTGTGTCAACCAAACACTTGTATGGATATAACCCAAACTTATTCAAATAAGACATCTAAACCCTTAAATCTATAGAATGCAGATGCTTGTAGATAGCTAAAGCCCATGAGATTAAAGTGGATTTTTCCAATGACCTACCCTGTGGATTCAGTGGACACGCCTTCAACTCAAATTGAATTTACAATTAAAATAACATTTAGAAAGAGTTGTTTTCCTCTTTTATCAAGTCAGCAAATTCAGAGACTTTGAAAATAAGTGTGATTTTAATCAACGATGGATAATTTATAAAATCTAGAATATATTTTAGTATCATATATGTTTGCTTTAAATGACTCTTAAATACAGGCATTTATTACTATTATCATAATAGATTTTGTTTATATGCAATTAGAAAATGCACTGTTGGGAAAAAAACCACAAGATTAAAATTGTAACTTCAGCATACATGCAACAACATTGTGGTTAAATCACATAACATTATTTTAAAATAATAAGAAACTCCTATTTACTTTAACAAAAGAATATATACAGAATGCTTTATGTAATCCTAAAAGTTAAGTTTGGATTTTAGCCTAATTTGCAAAGCAGAAAAATATACTGTATATTTTCATTGTTGTAAAGTTTCTCTCATTAAAATATATTGTTTAGATATTAACCCCTAAATATTTAATAAGTTGGGTGTAAAATATCTTGCACAAATGGAATTTGGCATCTCAATTTGAGAAATGACAAAAAATAAAGACATGATTTATCTTTTGAAGTATTCATTACAAATAGCATATATGCATTTTGTGAAATATTACCCATGTGATACACTATTTTCTTGAAAAAAAAATTTCTCACAAAACAATTAAATGAAGTTCATTTTATTATAACAAATTGATATTTTCAAGATTGATAAAATCAAAGACCAAGAAGCCAAGCAAAGGATTAACATTTCTAACATAGCAAATAAAAATATGTAAAATGATTCTGTTTAAACAAGATATTTTATATACCAGTGTCCACAAAACATAAAAATATCTTATATCTGAAGAATTACCATGATAAAAAAGATAGTTTTCCACATTTTTACCTTCATATTTTCTAACGATATGATTTCCGGGATGAATTTTGAGAAAATGAAATTATGCAACTCCATCCAAAGCTGATGGACGTATAATTGATATGATCATTCTGCAAGGTCATCATGTCTCATATGGTAAAGATTTACCATGGTTGTATCTTTTGATTCAACAAATACGCGAAACACACACACACATAGCTATCTTTGTGTGCAGAAAAATTCTTCGTGACATCTTTTAACCTTTTTTGTAATAAGTTACATTCTAAAATAACAGCAAAAGACTGAAATTATAAATGTAAGATGTAGCAAAGGAAATTTTATTTGCAAAAAAATGTAGCATGTTTTCTCCTTAAAATTTTTGGGGAAGAATATTCTAAGATGTCAGAATCATAGGTTGATAAACATGGCTGATTACCTGTAAAAGACAAACATAAGCATTGATATCTGTTTATTTCATGTGTTGACCATATGTTTTCTCCTACTAATAATTCAACGTTGATTAGGTCTGCAATAGCTTCACTGGAGTTTTGCTTTTTTTTTTTTCCTTAACCTGTTCTTGTCATAATGTCATAGCTCATTAAATGGTCAAATTCTTGAGATTGGAGAGGCTATGCCACAACTCTAAGCCACAACTCTATCATCCCTTTTATTTTATTTTATTTTATTTCTTCAGACAGAGTCTCACTCTGTCACCCAGACTGGAGTGCAATAGAGTGATCTTGGCTTACTATAGCCTCCGCCTCCTGGGTTCAAGCAATTCTCCCATCTCAGCCTCCCAAGAGTCTGGGATTACAGGTGCATGCTACCATACCTGGCTAATTTTTGTATTTAGAGTTGAAATGGGTTTCACCATGTTGGGTAATCCCAGCACTTTGGGAGGCGAAGGCAGGTAGATCACCTGAAGTCAGGAGTTTGAGTCACTTTTATCTTTATATGTTGAGATGATCTTATACAAAATAAGATGTATTTGGCCACCACAGCTGTTCTTTCTGCCTAAAATGTTCTTTTCCCATGTTTGATCTGACTAATATCATCATATTCCTTCTTTATGTCTTAACCTCATTGTTGCCTATTTAAGAAGGCAGAGGCAGATTTTCCATGTGTCTGAATGCATATGGCAGTTCCCAGTATCCATGTGTGATGTGATGACGTAATCAACATCTGTCTCCCCAAGGACACTCCCAGCTACCTTTGGTCCTTGAGAGGGTCCATGTCACTGCTCAGTGTGTACCCCCTCTCTAGCAGGGTGCTTTAGCGACCGAGAGTCTGCAATCTTTACTGGTTGAATGAATGAACAAGAATTCTTTAAAATTTAAACAGATCTAGAAATCTAAATGAAACCTCCTAAGTCACATATTCAAAATCCTACAGCTTGTGGCAAAGGGTAACCTCAAACCAAATTCCTGATGCTACCTCAGTGCCACCACATAGGCTGACTCCCAGAAGTCTTGCACATTAGACCTGACATGCTCCTGGTGCTCCTTGGCTGACAGAAGGGGCCTTTCTACTCCAGGCATGGAAGAAGAATCCAGAACCTATTTTTTTTTTTTAAATGAAAAGTCTCAAGTCATAACAGAGTTCCAGTAAGTCAGGAAAACATTAATCTAGATCAATAGAAGCCATACAATGTCTTTTAGGCTTTCTTTATAGAAACATCAATTATTTTGATTTGAATATAAAAACAAGGTTCTGGAACCTTGTCTTTATCAATTCTGTCAATTTGCAAGTTACTTAAGACTGGAAGTTGTTTGGTACAACTTTGAAACTAATTTGAGGGTTTATGTGTACTAGGTGCTCAATTTATATTTGGAGAATCATATTCTACTTCAACAGCTTCACATACTACTGTGGCCAAGAACTAAAGCAAGCAAGACATTTAGACCTGGTCAAAATAGATCCTATTTTTTTTTTTTTTTTTTTGAGACGGAGTTTCACTCATGTTACCCAGGCTGGAGTGCAATGGCACGATCTCGGCTCACCGCAACCTCCGCCTCCTGGGTTCAGGCAATTCTCCTGCCTCAGCCTCCTGAGTAGCTGGGATTACAGGCACGCACCACCATGCCCAGCTCATTTTTGTATTTTTAGTAGAGATGGGGTTTCACCATGTTGACCAGGATGGTCTCGATCTCTTGACCTCGTGATCCACCCGCCTCGGCCTCCCAAAGTGCTGGGATTACAGGCTTGAGCCACCGCGCCCGGCAATCCTTTTTTTTAAAAAAAAAATTATTATACTTTAAGTTCTGGGGTATATGTGCAAAACGTGCAAGTTTGTTACATAGGTATACACATGCCATGGTGGTTTGCTGCATCCATCACCCTGTCATCTACATTAGGTATTTCTCCTAACACTATCCCTCACCTATTGCCTGACTCCCTGCTATACCTCCCCTAGTCCCCGACCCCCGACAGGCCCTGTTGTGTGATGTTCCCCTTCCTGTGTCCATGTGTTCTCATTGTTCAACACCCACTTATGAGTGAGAACATGTGGTGTTTAGTTTTCTGTTCTTGTGACAGTTTGCTGAGAATGATGGTGTCCAGCTTCATCCATGTCCCTGCAAAGGATGCGAACCCATCATTTTTTATGGCTGCATAGTATTCTGTGGTGTATATGTGCCATATATTCTTTATTTGGTCTATATATCCTTTTAATGTAATTCGAAAGCAGGTATTTAAAAGTCTCTTTGAACATTGAGGCTTTTAAGGGCCTTTGTCCAAAAGCTCTACAATTAGGACTGAAAATAATATAATACAAATAAATAAAAGTAATCAAATAAAGTATGTCTATTGGTAATCACCAACACAGTAAGATGTTTTAAATATTTGTATATGTTAGTACCTTAATATCAATGAAGACGTAGTGAATACTTGAGGAATGTTCAGAAAACATTGCAGGAGAGGTTGAGAATCGATATTAGAAATATTTTGTATAAATTTTTAGAATGAGTATGAAGGCAAATGCACAGTATCAAAGGAAAAAAAATCCAATTCGAATAAATAAAAAGACCAAAGAAAACCACCTTTAAATTCAATATCCTCTTCCCCTATGATTCAGATATTGGTCATTTTAGTAGATGAACATATTTTTCTCACACTAGCCTATGTAGTAAAAGATTAGGTCAGACCAACAGGCAATTTTCATGGCTCAACATTTCCCTTTTCATATTCAAAATCTTTAAATGCTGTTGATTAAATTTGCATCCCAAGGTAAATGGTGAGCTTGTGAAACACAAGAGAAATGCACTGTACTCCTTGTTACCACAGGTGGCTCACTGCTCACACAGACACTGTGATTGTGTTGCTCAGCTCTGCAGCAGGGCAAAGGATCAAGAGAGCCACAAACCTTTCAAACATCATGTTTGAGCTTTATAAAGCCTTCAAGTTTCCCTCATTTCTAGTCATTAGTACACAAGTGCTCGTGTATATGTCCTCTCCCTGCTGCTTCAGGTAGGAAGCGGCCATTTAAGAAATGCTCATTGCCTCTTTGTCGTAAGCAAACATGGCACCATGTTCATGACTCTTGGGCTAAGTGTTCTCTCTAGTTGTAACACGGGAGGAGCTTCTTGATGCTGCTGGTAGTTTGTCCTTTCATTTGGGAGAACTGGATTTTCTTTTGTATTTACCCTGCCAAAGTGAATAAAGGGTGAATAACTTCTACTACTACTAATATTAATAGTAATAGCTATCTGTACATTTCCAATCATGGATCTTGAGCGATGTTAAAGAAGGGCTTTGCTATGACAATGGGCTTTCTGTTTCCCCTACTCTATACCGCAAAGAAGAGTTCCCAGTAAGAACCAAGATGATGGAGATCATGTTCTTCAGAGCGGAAAAAATGTGCACCCAATATTTTAGGAAACTGTTCCTGGAATAAAGCTGGTTTTGAAGCCCCAGGAGTCTTCATGTTTGGTATATTTAGGTAACCGCCTAACATGTAGCCTCCACCACCTATGTCCATCGACTTTCCATGCACTAATGGACAGTCTTTAATGTGATGTCATAGAGGGCAGATCAACTCCATATAAAAAACAAAAATCAAAACTTTTTTCATCTAGAAAAGTTTCTCAGTATCAATAGGTCTACTCTCTTCTAACATAATGTACTAAATACGCACATTTATTAGTAATTTTGCCTCATGAAGCTTTTATAAAAACATACACATTGCCAAAGAAAAAGCATTTTGAGACCGAAAACATTTTGAGAAACATAAGTTTCTCCTTCTGCCCTATTTTGTAAAGACTTTTCCTCCTTTATGTTTTCCATTAATATTCTATATTGTAGCACACAAACATTAGTGTGGATCAGAATTTCTGAGTTAATATACATTTTAAAGCCATTAGAAAAAGCACAGACTGTGTGGTTGCTCTTTTTATGAGAATGGAGATTGAAGGCAGCTGTTTTCAAAAGCACTAATGTACTTCACACAATGATGTAATATCTAATGTACATAACCTTTTAAAACCTGGTAATAGAGAAGACATTTAGATTTACTGTCGAAATATATCTCAATTTTATTTCCTGCAAAAAAAGAATACAGGGAGGCATGTGGAGTTATGTTTCTCAATCTGCTATCTAAATGCCTTGGCCCATAAATAAACTTACCCACCAACCAGGATTCAGATGAATTTTGCAGTCGCCCTCTCAGTATAACAAAAAATATAAGAAAATATTCAAGATCATTAAGGTCATAAATAGTGTCCCTTTAGACTAACCAAATTGAGGATAAATATTCTGTTTAAGTGGGGGGGACTAACTAAAGTTTGTGTATTTTGCTCTCACAGCCATTCCTTCTATATGTATTAATTGAGCTGCTATTTTAAAGAAGTCTTTGGAAAGCAGTGGAGACTAAGCCACAGTTTATTATCTTAGAACTTTTCATGTGAGGAGGAAGAACTCAAGCATGTCAATACAAGACATGTTCATTTCCTACTGATGTTGTAGCAAATTACCACAAACTTAATGGCCTAAAGCAACACAATTTTATTGTCTTAAAGTTGTGGAAATCAGAAATACATTACAGATGGGTCGGCAGGTCTGTGTTCCTTCTGGAGGCTCTAAGGAACTGTTCATTTCCTTGCCATTTCCGGCTTCTACAGTTCACCTCCATTCCTTGGCTTAGGGTCTCTTTCTCTGTCTTCGAAATCAGCAGCATATCATCTTTCATCTCTGTTTCTGTCGTCACCTCTCATTCCCTGACTCTAACCCTCCTGCCTCCCTCTTCTACTGACCCTTGTGGTTACACGGGGCCCATCCAGATCTGCCAGGAAATCGCCTCATCTCACCGTCCTTACCTTAATCACATCTGGAAAGTCCCTTTTGCCATGTGAGTAATGTAACAAAAGGAATACTTTTGGTGGGGGAAGGAGTATTCTGCCTAGGACATACAATAAGCTGTCCAAAAATGCTAAAGCACAGGCAGAAATGGATATAGAAATATCTGAAGGTGGAAGACGGATTGGAACAGAGGGATGAGAGAAGCTAGTGCTGAGAGAGGTAGTACCCTGAGACATTTAGCACTCTTTCAATGTTTAGGGCTTGCTAGGAGCATATGAAGAGAAATCAGTAGACATCGCCAATGGAGGGAACTATACTACCCAAAACAAAGAGATGAAAGATTCAGGTCGTGTCCAAGACATAGTGTGTTTGCGAAGGTGTTGAACAGGAGACTGAGTTCATCAGATCCTTCTTTTGGGAAGATAACGTTGGCAGTAATACAGTTATGTGGTATGTAATCATCTGGATGGGGCATATGGGATGACAATCAACTGGGGTTGAAAAAAGAAAATTTTTAATTTTTACTTTTATTCATTGTTATGTTCATTTCAATTTAAAATTATGTTTGCTTTATAAGGTGCAAACTTTTAAGTACAGAAAAACATGAATAACATGTTTATAGAAAGGTTCAATTAGAAACTGTAACAGAAATTAGAAATCTGATTATTTCATACCTTCTATAACTTTGTACAGGTAAAAGCTACAGAATTCTGTGAATAATTATATGTTATTCTTTGGGGTATTTGTCTGGGAAATGTACATCTTGAAACCGCAATGAATGGTGGTATAACTTAAAGCACAGAATACAGAATAAAAAGAAATAAAAGGAGAAAATAATGAATCATAAAGTAAGGATCTCAAAGAGCAAATGTGCCATATAGTCTCCTTAATCTGCTAACTATAGAGTTTGGATCATAAAAGATAATTTAGCTCTGTGGTATTGCATCCTAAGTTTCTTTAATCAAGAGATGGAGGTAATTGAAGAATGGTAATTCTTAGGGCACGGTACACTTACCGTATTTTGATATTTACTTAACCAATGATTGATAATTACCCAACAGTGTTTTCTTATTTGTTAAAAAAAAATGGATTATACTATTTCTCATCTCATATTGTTATTCCTAGAAACCATGGGTCAAGAATTATACATAACATTTAGTTAGTACTCAATAAATATTAGTTATTTTAAAATAATTTCTGAAAGTGTTTAAAAATAACTCTCACACAAATATAGAGTAAGCACGTGCCAAAGATTGATTTATTCTATTAATAAGGGAGAAAGCAAAATGTTAAAGCTGCCTGAAAACAATTCAAGAGATGGAGTGTATATACAAATAGAAATAAAGAGCATTGGCGTAAGATTGCCAAATAGTAGGACAAAACTGATGAGTGTCCCATAACACGATACAATCTTTTGTTTTGGGGAATACTGAACAGAAATCACTGGAAGCTCTAACAGATAAAAATCTACAAGTTAACATGAAATTCCATGGAGTCTGCACCCAAATAAATAATAAATACAGTGCAAAACAGGAGTACAATCCCCTTCATAACTGTTGCTTTGTGTCCTGTTATAGTTTCAAAATGACAATAAAATGACATAAAGTCATCTTTTTGACTTATCTCCAAGTTTTAAATAATAGTATTATCATGTTCACTATACATTGAGAAAACTGAGCTTTAGAAAAGATAAGCAACTTATTTTAGTCTAAAACCGTGTTTAAATGGTGGTTCCAGGATTTCAATATAGGGAAATTTGAATGTCAGTCATTATTAGTGGTAGTTGCTGCTGCCATGTATTAGGTCTTTTCCTTCCTTCCCTCCCTCTCTCCCTTTCCCTCTCTCTCTCTGTCTATCTCTCTCTCTCCCCCTCTCTCTCTCTTTCTTTCTCTCTCTCTTTCTCTCTTTCTCCCTTTCTTTGTGATGGAGTCTCACTCTGTCACCCAGGCTGGAATGCAGTGGTCTGATTTCTGCCCAAGTTCAAGCAATTCTTCCATCTCCTGAATAGCTGAGACTACAGGTGTCCACCCCGAAGCCCAGCTAATTTTTGTATTTTTTAATAGAGACAGGATTTCTCCATGTTGGCCAAGTTGGTCTCAAACTCCTGGCCTCAAGTGATTCACCGGCCTTGGCCTCCCACAGTGCTGGGATTACAGGAATGAGCTACCGTGCCCAGCCTGGGTCTTAAAATATAGTGGACTCACCTAAATGTTGTATGTGTATTAACTTCTCATTTAATTCTCACAGGAAACTAAGGTAAGTTCTGGTACTATCCCCGTTTATTGATAGAAAACTACTGTTTGTCAGCTATATTCATTAATTGGATTGAGAAAAAGTTAAAACTATTGGAAAAATATATTGTACTGAGAGTTATCAATGATCATCCATCTATGCCACTTGATCAGAAATGCCTTGACCTTGGGTTGAAACATAATACTATTCTCATAGCTAATTAAATTTACTTTGTCCTGCCAATCACCATGATAAAGAGACTAGATAGAATATATAGATTATTTATTTGTTGAGAGTCTTACTTTAGCGATTCATATTTTCCCCCTTGGCTTCCTTCCCTGCTTATTTTTGAATTCCATTTGCTGATTCATGTCATACCATCTTGATTCATGTTCAAGACTTAAAATCATTTCAGAATCTACACTCCTCCACCAAATAAGTATACTTAGTTATTGCCTACATTCTGGAGTTGTACTTTTTCAGAGTAATAAAAGTTGCCGGGCGCGGTGGCTCAAGCCTGTAATCCCAGCACTTTGGGAGGCCGAGGCGGGTGGATCACGAGGTCAAGAAATCGAGACCATCCTGGTCAACACGGTGAAAGCCCGTCTCTACTAAAAATACAAAACATTAGCTGGGCATGGTGGCGCGTGCCTGTAATCCCAGCTACTCAGGAGGCTGAGGCAGGAGAATTGCCTGAACCCAGGAGGCGGAGGTTGCGGTGAGCTGAGATTGCGCCATTGCACTCCAGCCTGGGTAACAAGAGCGAAACTCCGTCCCCCGCCAAAAAATTTAAAAAAATAAAAAATAAAAATAAATAAATAAAAGTTTAAAATTAATAGTAGCATTTCTTTAACTCAACCTTACTCAGTCTATTCCCTTACAAGACATTTTCTCCATCAGTTATCTCTCATCAACTAAGAGAAAGATAGGATGGTTGATGCTGGTGGTTATACTATTCTTAGCATCAGGTTTGAGGCATTTGGAAAAAATTGAACAGTCAAAGGAAGGTACGTGTGCCATCTACCCACCTACCTACCGACTGACCTACCGACTGACCTACCTACCTACCTACCTGTTTCTTTATAAATTATGCACAAATTCTATTGCCCTAAATATTATGCATATTATGAAATAACAATACATTTGAAAGTATAAAGTGAAAATAAATCACATCTAGTTGATCTTCTTAAACTCTGTCCACCTCTGAGCAGGGTGTACACATTTCATTTAGGAGACTAAAACTAAACAGCTGCCAGTGTTGCCTTTCTGAAAGAGATACCAATGGTGTCATTCTCCTGCTCAGAAATTTTAAACACACCCCAAGAACCAAAGTCTCCTGCACTTTAATCTTTCTTACTTTTCATAATATTTTTCTCTCTGCTTGGAAAGCCCTTTTTCTTGCCTGTTTCTCCATAGCTATCTATCAACACTAATTAAACACTCCCAAGATAACACTTATTTCTTTATTGCCCTTTCTCATCCTGTTCTAATCAATTTCTCTCTTCCCTATTTCTATAGCAATTACTGCCTTTGTTATGATAATATGACAGTTTACACTGCAGTGAAATAGCAATGTCTTGTTCTCTCCAAGAGAATGCCAAGGAGACAGTAGACCATGGTTGAGTGTTCTTTGTTTTTTTAGTAGAACTTTGCAAATAGTAGATGCTCAATAATGGGGTGTCAAATATATACCTTCTCTGAGAACAAAAGAGACAGGCTTGAATCAACTCCATCTTGAACAAATATTTTTATATTCACTTAGATTAAACCTCAGAGATTACCTTTTATGTTTATTTGATGATTCTGGTTGGTTTGTTATGTTTTTCTGGACTGTGACAGTGGTTTGCAGAGAGATTTACACTATTGCTTGCAGATATGTTTCTATAAATGGGTCAAGATAATATTGAGAGAAAAGTTTACACAAGTCTCAATTATTTTCTCCAGGAAATATAATGGAAACACGCTGCCTCTAAATTCTCTCTCTAATGCTGTATTTGAAAATACTATGTGTTAAGCACTTTAGTAATTTTTAAAGAGCTTTCTTCTATCTCTACTTACATGAAAAGAGTAATCACAACCTTTTTGCTTTTTCTAATGGTTTTAAAGTTTAACTTAGACATTCTTATACACCATCATGTTTCTATGTAATAATAAATATTTAATGTTAATGAAAAATCAGCATATATTTTGGACATAAAAGTGGGAGAAATCTTTAAAAACTAGGGAAAGGAAAAAATTTAAGTTTCTAAAAGTATTTTATTTCTCAAAATGCTTTCCTCTTGCCAATGGATCTGCTTTTAAAATTCTTTATCATATGAAATTACTAATGTCCATGTGTTTAGCACAGGAATGAGAACTAGAGTAAGCACCTACTTTTGATAAATACCTTTTCAGTTTTAGAGAACAACTTTCAGTTCCATTGTGTCTAGAGTTGATCTGCTACCTTAAAAAGTCCCATGTGGAATTTCCCTACTGTACAGAGTGTTGGCCAATAAAAGACATGGGCTGTCCATTAGATAATTACTTGCATATATTAAAAGCTAAGGACTCTTGTGACATCAGACTTTCCCCTGGCAAGAGTTCTGGGAAAGATTGGACACACATCTATTTTTTGAAGAACAGAATCTGAGGGCTCTTTTGTAACCAAAAAATGATGACAGAGCCCAGCCCTTACCAGGTTTTAATATTCTTAGTTATTGACCATATTGTATAGTTGTACTTCTTCAGAGTAATAAAAGCTTAAAATTAATAGTAGAAGGATTGCATAACAGGCTTACGTAACAGAAGACATCATTAGACACTGCTTAAGGTACAAGGATAGAAATAACCTGGGAATTTTTTGTTTATTATTTCATTATTTTGGGGAGAAAAACAGTCCACTTGAAATGATAGTTCGAACTGGCCAAGAGCAAGACACATAGTGTCAGAATCGGAGAGAAAATAGGCACTGAAATCCTCAATCCTGTATTAGATCTGCCTGCATCAAAAAGATCATGGGCATTTTCTTTTAATTTTTAATTTAATTTAATTTTAAGTTCTAGGATACATGTGCAGGACATGCAGGTTTGTTACATAAGTAAATGTGTGCCATGGTGGTTTGCTGTGCCTATTGACCCGTCACCTAGGTATTAAGACCCACATGCATTAGTTATTTATCATTATCATCAGTGCCTGTGTCTCACCTGGCTTACCAAGGAGAGGATACATGTACGTGAATTTGTGAACTTTATGACTACAAATGGGACCATAGTCTGCTTTTGGGTACTGACACTAAAAATAATTTGGGGTGATTAAATGTCTCACATTAGGGAGCTTTGAGGGCCTTTCTTGGTCCTTCACCCACATGAAGTGCTGAGCATCGTTAAGCCAATGTCTACGGAAGGACCAAGGACTTACCTGCTACCTCTTCTTTATCCACTCCCTGGTATCAGGACCTGGTTTTATGAACTTCACAGTGCATTTATTTTGGGCCTGACGAATTTATAGTGTGCCTTGGGATATAAATTTAATTGCCTATCATCTCAAGCTTTGTCATTAGAAAGGTCACCAGAGAAATATACATAGGGAAATTCTGAAGTATGAAAATCGGGAATCTGAGCTTTTCATTTAACTGAGATTTTATTTTAAGGTCCAATTTTGCTGTGCTGTGCCAAAGGCCATTGTAAAACTTGATGGAGAAATAATTTTCTTCCAAAAATGATATAACATTTAATTGTAATTCTAATTATATTCAATTTAATGGTAATTTTAAGGTATATTTCGAAGGGAGGCTAAGAGTCCTTTTTGCTTTACTCCTTGGCAACAGAGGGATTGTGAAACTACCTAAGTTGAATGGCATTTGCAATTATGTACTGACCACTTGCTATGCATGGGACACTAAATTGCCTGCCCTGGTTGATGTGAAAAAATGCTTAAATATATGTACTTTAAAGAGTGCCTACATTTCTTATCATAAAAAGGAAAGATATATAATTGAAAATGTGGTTTTTCCAGACCCCTTACTTATTTATATTGATGTGTTATTTCTATTTAATCTGTAGATGGCATTTTCCTTTGTAATTCCTAAAATTTGTGCAGAAGTGTGGTCTATATTTATTCTTCCTCTTTTCTGCTATAATTGCTCTACTAACATTCTTCAGTAATTCTTTTTCATGGGTAACTATATAGAAATACAATTAAATATTAATTTTCTATCTCCAAAGAAAAATCAGTGTATCAGCCTCAGCTTACATTCACTCATTCTCATATCCACATTTTCATTTTTCAACAAATATTGAGGCCTTCTTGCATACATATATATATATAAATATATATATAATGTGTATATATATATATGTATATATATAATTTACCAAGTGCAAGGAAGAATTAAAATAAGATATGTAGAAAATACCTGCTTTTAAAGAATGCCTGAGGAATATAGACACTCTAAGATTTGATGACACATCTATTAACAAGGACAGAGAATAAAAGGTGAATAGTTTTTTCTATTTTTTTTTTTTTAAGGACGAGGCAAATTTTGGAAGACTTTCCCATAAGCTAATGGAAAAGATTGATAAAAGACAGAAGATTGATGTAAATATTAAATAATGGGGGGAATTTGGATGAATCAGAATTAAAGTGCAGAAAATTACCGGTACTCCACAATAAGATACGTGCCGCATATCTTATTTTAATTCTTCCTTGCACTCAATAAATTAAATTACTTGCAAGAAGACAGGAACAATACTAGGCAAGGCAGAATAAGAAATAAAGTGGGCAACAGAGAAGTAGGGGCAAAGAGGAGTGTTGGTGTGAAAAGAAGGAGAAATTATTCAAATGAAAAAAGAAGATTGGAGTGTATTTTGCAAGACTTTGATTCCTAGCTCTTTCAATCATATGGGAAAACAATGCTTCTAAAGAATGATGATAAAAGACATCCCATTTTTTATTGTAACAAAACCAACAAAAGTGCTTGGTAGTTTTGTAGCAGATTAACAACCACATGTTAAATTTAGAGAAATCGCATTATATTTTCTTAAGTAGGTTACTAAACATTGAAACTAATGAGGAATGAGGAGCCTTGTATTCCAGTCAGCAATACTTTAATATCAATGCTTTGTTTATTTTATATTTTTGAGCCAGAGTCTCACTCTGTCTCCCAGGCTGGCGTGCAGTGGCTCAATCCCAGCTCACTGCTACCTCCACCTCCCAGGTTCAAGTGATTCTCCTGCCTCAGCCTCCCAAGTAGCTGGCATTACAGGTGCCCACCACCACGCCTGGCTAATTTTTGTATTTTTAGTGGAGATGGGGTTTCAACATGTTGGCCAGGCTGGTCTTGAACTCCTGACCTCAGGTGATCTGCCTGCCTTGGCCTCCCAAAGTGCTGGGATTACAGACATGAGACATCACTCCTGGACTGCTTTACTTATTTTTTAGAAAAGACTAATTCTTGTTTCAATTACAGATCTGATAAAGTAGGAGTGAGCTAAAGCCTAATTGTTCTTCCTTCTTTTTTTATATGATTCTCATCACTTTATGACAATGATTTTAAAAACCTTAATTTTTTATTATCAAAATGAGTCATTTTGGATGTTTCCTATTTAAAAATGGAACTTCAACATTTTAATCTGGCACATTCTCTTTTCTTTTTCATTTTCTTAAAAAAAGTTGAAAAGTAATGCTTGCTATAAAAAATTACAGCGAAAGTTGGTATTGATGGACCCTGGATTTCTTCTGGCTTATTTTAAATATCTTGTGGGGATTGTATCACCAGGCAAATACTAGGTATATGTAAATGTATGCATTTTGCTTATAGTCTTCCAAGTCAGATATTATCTACTAATAGGCAGCTCAATTCTCCAATGTGTTTAGACCCATCTGGTGCTTTTTATGTTTCTCTGACGTATTTACTCACTTCCGTAATTTAGGTGTCAGCATGTTTATCTGTCTTGAATTATCCACTTTTATCATTCAAATTATTAGGCTGTACATTACATGAGCTTCTATTTACATGCAACAGTGATTTGCTTCTGCTTTTAAATCCCTTTGGTACTTCAGAGATATATTTCTAGAAACTGATTGTAGATTGTGATCCAAATTACTGTTTATCTGTTTCTTCTAAAGACATATGTCATTGCTTAATATTTCTAAGACCAAGTAGTTACATACCAAGGTGATCAGTTATAAACCAACCAGAGGAATACAGACAAGCCAATGGTGAGAGATCAGTTCACCAAGATGTTATTAACGTCCTTCAAGGGAGTGATATACATGTAAATATAGAGATCAAAACCAAACATTAAGGAATCCAAGAAGGACTATATGTTGAGGAAGTGAGAATGACAAATGAGGCCCACCCTTTCTTAATGACTAGCAGTTAAATAAGGCAAGAAATGGGAGAGTAAATGTAGTAGAAATTGGGTCATCTGAACATCTAGCTGACTTTTCAAGAAAGGGAGATTTGTTCACCTATGAAGATGAGGGAAAGGGCCAATAAGGGCTCCTCAAAGCATGTAGACAGAGATGCAGTTATTATAGAGAAATGTCACGGAGTGATGGAAGGTGGTTTGGGTTCAGTGATGTTAGTAGGAAGAAAAGAAAGCTTATTGAAAAGGCGAAGGTTGATTCAGGGAGAGAAAAGATCATAGTTTATGGCTCTGCCTTTTAAAGTAAAAGAATGCAGACTTCTTGAGGGCCTCAGGTTATAGACTAACACATAAAAAAGCAGATTTGAAGTAGTTGCTTTAGGGTATACTAAAGAATATAAAATAAGCTAATAATGAGTTGCGAGATAGATAAAGGTTCAGAAAGGTTGGAGCATATATTTGTAACCATACCATACTCTGTGATTTGTTTTTATGATAAAAGACACATCATATGAGATCTACCCACTTAAATTTTAAGTCTTTGAGCTAAGAACTGTATTGTTAATGATAAGCAGAATGTTACATAGCAGATCTCCACAACTTTTTTATCATGACTGCAAGCGTATTTCTTTTTTCCCTTACTCCTTCGAACCGCTATTCTACTTACTATTTCTGTGAGTTTGACTTCTTTAGATACCTCATGTAAGTGTAATCATGCAGTATTTGTCTTCCTGCCACTGATTTATTTTGCTTAGCATAATACCCGGCAGATTCATCCATGTTGTAGCATATGACGGGATTTCTTTTTTTTTTTTTAATGCCTGAATATTGTTCCATTGTATTACAGCTGCTTCTCTGTATCTATGGGCTTCACATTCATGGATTTAAACAATCGTGGATCAAAAATATTCAGGAAAAAGTTGTATACACTGATTTTCTTTCTCGTCATTATTTCCTAAACAATTCAATAGAACAACTATTTGCATAGCATTGACATCGTATTAGTAGGTTTCATAATTAATCTAGAGATTTAAAGTACATCGGAGGATGTACCTAGGTCATATGCCAATACTACACCATTTTACAACAGGGAATTGAGCATTCTCAGATTTGTTATCTTTGGATAATGAGGGACAACCATATATATGACATTAAAAAAATCCATTCATTTGTCATGGATATTTGAGATGCTTCTATCTCTTGGTGATTGTGAATAGCGTTGCAGTAAACCTGCATGTGCAAATATCTCTTTGAGAACCTGCTTTGAATACTTTTGGATAATAGTGAGGTGTGAGATTGCTGGGTTATATTGTAATTCTATTTTTAATGTTTTGAGTAATCTCTATACTGTTTTCCATAGCAGCTGCACCATTTTACCTTCCCAACAACAGTGAACAAGGGTTCCAATTTCTCCGTATCTTTGCCAGCGCTTGTTATGTTCTAATTTCTGTTTTTTGATGTTTATTTTTGATCATGGCCATCCTAATGGGTGTGAGGTGATGCCTCACTGTGGTTTTGATTTGCATTTCCAGGATGATTAGTCATGTTAAGTATCTCTTCATATACCTGTTAGTCATTTGTAATACTTCTTTGAAGAAATGTCTACTCACATGCTTTGTTCACTTTAAAATAAATTGTTTTGCTATTGAGTTGTAACAGTTCCTTATATATTTTTGGATATTAACCCTTTATCAGATGCACGGTTTGCAAACGTTTTTCTCCCATTCTGTAGGGTGCCATTTCATTCTGTTGATTATTTCCATTGCTGTGTAGAAAATTTTCAGTTTGATATAGTCCCACTTGTTTACTTTTGCTTTTATTACTGTGGATTTGGTGTTACAGCCAAGAAACCATTGCCAAGACCAATGCTATAAAACCTTTCCCCTATGTTTTCTTCTAGCAATTTTAGTTTCAGGTTTAAATCTTTAATCCATTTTGAGCCGATTTTGTGTATGGTTTATGAGTCCAATTTATCCTTTTGCATATAAATATCCAGTTTTCTCAATGCCATTTGTTGAAGAGAATATCCTTTCCCCATTGCATAGTCTTGACACCTTTGTCAAACATCATTTAACCATATACATGTGGGTTCACTTTAGGGCTCTTCATTCTGTTTCATTTGTCTTCATATCTGTCTTTATTCCAAAGCCATAGTGTTTTCATTTTTGCAGATTTGTAATATGTTTTGAAATAAGGAAATTTTGGAGGGGGGTTATTTTGGGTTCTTTGTGGTTCCATATGAATTTTAGAATTTTCCATTTCTATAAAAAACATCATTGATACTTTGATAGGGATTGCATTGAATCTATAAATCACTTTAGGTAGTATATGGACATTTTAACAATATTACATATTCCCATTCATGAACATGGCATGTCGTGATATTTATTTATGTCTTTTTACATTTCTTTCAGCAATGTTTTCTGGTTTTCATTATACCAGTCTTTCACGTATTGGTTAAGTTTATTCATAAATATTTTATTTCTTTTGATGTTATTGTAAATGTGATTGTCTTCTTTCTTTTTTAAATTTTCTTATTTCAATAGCTGTAGTCATTCAAGTGGTTTTTGGTTACATGGATGAATTGTATAGTGGTGAAGTCTATGGTTTTATTGCACCTGTCACCCAAGTAGTGTACATTTTACTCAGTAGGTAGTTTTTTATCCCTCAACCTCTCCCACTCTTTCCCCTTCTGAGACTTCAGTTTTTATACCAGTTTGTATGTTTGTGCATACTCATAGCTTAGCTCACACTTATAAGTGAGCATATGTGGTGTTTGGTTTTTCATTCCTGAATTACTTCACTTGGAATAATGGTCTCCAGTTCCATCCAGGATGCTGCAAAAGACATTATTTCTTTTTTTTTTTTTTAATGGCTGAGTAGTATTCCATGGTGTATGTATATATGTGTATATATACATACCACCTTTTCTTTACACAGTCATAGATTGATGTACACTTAGATTGATTTCATATCTTTGCAATTGTGAATTGTGCTGCAGTAAACATTTGTGTGCAGGTGTCTTTTTGATATAGTGACTTCTTTTCCTTTGGGTAGATACCCAGTAGTGGGATTGCTGGATTGAATGGTAGACTACTTTTAGTTCTTGTTAAGTTTCTTCATACTGTTTTCCATAGCGATTGTATTAATTTACATTCCCACCAACACGTATAAGTCATGTATAAGTGTTCCTTTTCACCACATCTATGCCAACATCTATTGTTTTTTGACTTTTAATGGTAGCCATTCTGATTGGCGTAAGATGGCATGTTACTGTAGTTTTAATTTGTATTTGAGATTGTTTTCATAATTTCCTTTTCAGAATTTTCATTGTTAGTGAATAGAAACTCAGTTAATTTTTGTATATCTATACAATTTTTGACATTAAAAATGTTTTGAGGCATAAAATTAAGAGAAGAAAATAAGAAATTGCAAAGATTAGGTGGGAGGCATAGAGGAAGATTAATTTCGGTACAGATGTGGGAGTCTAACAGGTCATATAAGCTGTACTGTCAGGGTCATCAGATTTAGGCATTCAACAATGAGTTTGTTCATCTTCCCTGGGTACCTGCTGTCTACTACTATGTGACAGGTAGGGCAGTGTGTATTCAAAACACAATGGTGAAAATTCTAAGGACAGGAGGTAAGATGAAGTGTTGGAATCTCTCGGGGACTTGAGATAGTTGTAGTAGAGCTGAAATACAGTATAAAGCGATAGAAAGTTTCAAGAGGGTCAGGTCAACACTGCCATGTTCTGAAGACGTATAGGGTAAATTAAGGGAGCATGGCCATTGTGTTAGTGATGAGGTAGGCCTTGGTGGCATTTAAAAAAGCAGTTTCGGCCGGGCGCCGTGGCTCAAGCCTGTAATCCCAGCACTTTGGGAGGCCGAGGCGGGTGGATCACGAGGTCAAGAGATCGAGACCATCCTGGTCAACATGATGAAACCCCGTCTCTACTAAAAAAAAAAAATACAAAAAATGAGCTGGGCATGGTGGCGCGTGCCTGTAATCCCAGCTACTCAGGAGGCTGAGGCAGGAGAATTGCCTGAACCCAGCAGACGGAGGTTGCGGTGAGCCGAGATCGCGCCATTACACTCCAGCCTGGGTAACAAGAGCAAAACTCCGTCTCAAAAAAAAATAAATAAATAAAAATAAAAAAGCAGTTTCATTGGACTTATTTTGGGTTAGAAGCTGTGTTACAGAAGTTGGGACAGTTAAATAAAATGACAGGAAATAAATGGAGAACTGAGCCAGGATCAGATTAAGACCTCTAGCACCTATAAACATTTGAAAGCCTATAGGACTCACTCTCTTAAAGATTTTTCTGAATAAAAGTTTTCAAAATGACTTAATATTTACATGTTTTCTGGAGTTAAAGTAGCTTTCTTGTACGTCATCTAATGGCGCAATTATGCATGAGGACATTGTGACTGACTGATATTTTTGTGCCTTTGCTTTGCTGATGTCATGTGACTCAGGGCTCAGCATGCTTGCGGTGGTCCAGCACCCATAGAGACCTACTTCAGGGAACTAGACTTTAAAGGAGAGGAAGAAGGTAGATTGAAAGTAAGTTGGAAAGCCAGGAGTGAGGGATTTAGGGGAGGAGAGGCAAGGTGTTGTTCTGTTTTATACTGGGAGAATGCTCAAGAATATCCACATGTTGAAGAAATGCAATTTGTAAAAATAAAACACTTTGGCCAGGGAGAGTGCTTCATGCCTGTAATCCCGGCACTGGGGAGGCAGAAGCAGGAAGATCACTTGAGGCCAGAAGTTCAGGACCAGACTGGGCAACATAACAAGCCCTTATTTCTACAAATAATAATTTTTAAAAATTAGCTGAGCATGCCGGTGTGTGCCTTTAGTCCCAGCTAGCTTGGAGGCTGAGGTGGGAGAATCGTGGGAGCCCAGGATTTTGAGGCTGCAGTGAACCATGATCACACCACTGCACTCCAGCCTGGGAAGACCTTATCTCAAAGAAAGAAAAAAGAAAAAAAAATTCATTTGGATATACATAGGAGAAGGCACAATTGATGAAGCAAAGTTTGCTGAAGAGTTGGAAAAGATAAATGTGGGAGCATAGATGAAAGAATTAGCATCAGGCATGAGGACAGCACCCTCTCCCTAGGAAGTACAGTGGCAACCCTGAGGTGTCCACCCAGAATATATGTTTAAGGGAAATGAACATAATACAACAATACAGAGCATCCAGTGGTTTTAGCAAGCATGTATTCCAGGTAAGCTCATATAGGTATGGCTTGTGTAAACTATAAAACAAACACATAAACATATATTCATTTTTTTAAGCAAAACACATTATGTTTTGAGGCATTTGCTCAGAGAAATCAGTTGAACTAGAGTTTATGTTCACTTAGAAAATTTAAAATAATAGCTTGCAATTTTCTTAATGCTTGCCATGTGTATTAGTTTGTTGTCATGCTGCTAATAAAAACATACTTGAGATTGACAAAGACAAAGAGATAATGGACTCACAATATCAGCTGGCTGGGGAGGCCACACAATCAAGGCAGAATGTGAAGGAGGAACAAAGGCATGTCTTATGTGGGGGCAGGCAAAGGAGTGTGTGCAGGGGAACTGCCCTTTATAATGCCACCCGATCTTGTGAGACTTATTCACTGTCATGGGAACAGCATGGGCAAAAACTGCCCCCATGATTCCGTTACCTCCCACTGGATCCCTCCTATGATACATGGGGATTATGGGGGCTATAATTCAAGATGAGATTTGGGTGGGGACACTGCCAAACCATATCACTGTGTACCAGATACTCTGCCAAGTACTCTACAATTATCATCTCATTTAATTTTTATCACAAGACATATGGGCTAGGTATATTGTCAAGGGTCATGTAGCCAGAAAGTAAACTGTTAATTGTAAGGCTCCTGCTGTTACACATAGTAACATACTGTTTACTCATTTACCATGTAAAAAGTAAGATTCAACGTAACAGAAATATTTACTATAACCAGTTCTGTAATCACTAGACCACAAGGCAGAGGACCAATGTAAATTAAGAAAGACTTGATTATACGTGATCAAAACTCAGGAACTAACCTGTAGATGTTGATGGGATGCTCTATAAGCAACTGATATGAATCAATTTAAAAAGCGATTATTTTTGTGGTAAGTAACAAGCATAATAATGAAGTGATACTTATCACAAGAATATCTGCTAACATTCATGAAGAAGAATGTTGAAAAGGGCTATGCAAAAACTCAAAAGCACATAGATGATGTCATGTACCCAGTACCCTGTACACCCTGAGGCTCTCTCTGCAGGAACTGCTCTCTCTCTTCTTGTCTGTTTCCTCTTGGTCTGCCTCTCTAATGTTTCATGTCTTGTGTGGCCACTTAAAGGCCATGTGTTCTAGAGTTGTATTCCATTGTGCCTGCCACTCTGTTCACAGTAGACTCTGAAATCCATACACCTCTTGCATGGATATAACTGAATAGAGGAGTGATTTCCATTCAGCCTAAAGCTTGGAAACCTATTATGTATAATTTTATTTAGGCATGTGCCATTTCTGGAAAGGAATGCCTACTGTTTTTATTTTCATTTTACAGTTGAGAAAACAGAATCTGGAGTGATTTTTCCCCCCAAGGTCTGACCCAGAATAACTAGTATTGATGGGGCATAAATTCCTGTTTACTAATAACAAAGTCAGAGCCTTCTATGGGATAATATTACCTGGATATTGCATTCTCCCAGGACAGCTTGGTGGCACAATGTAGATTGCTTTGTTGATCTCATTCATTCAGATAGTAATTCCTGAGTTTGACAGGTAAAGATGCTGAGCTGTGAAGAGTGATGGAAGCAATGTGTGTGTATCAGTAAGGGCACAGATGGCTGCTGAAAATTATTAAATCAAGGTGCCAGGGATTATGAAGAATCATACACTGAGTGTGCCTGTTCTGGCTATTCTTAAACATTAGAAACTTATGATGAATATATGAATGTATGACACCCCCTTGATCTTATTTGTTTTACTTGCGTATTACCATAAAATACTCCTGGTGTCTGACTTACCGTAAAATCTCAATAGATTCCAGTGTTATAGAATACGTATAGAAAAATATTATTAATGTAAACTACAATGACACAATAAAACATCACTAATATAATAGAAAATTTCTTTTGGGTTGTAAAAGAGCCCATTAAGGCATTTTGACTATGCTTTCTGTTGCTATGTTTTTACTATTTTTCTACAATTACAAAGAAAAGAAACTACTATTACCACCAGCTTTAGAGGCTAGAAAGAAAAATGTGTGACAGATTTTATTCTCTTTTTTCCCACATGCAACATGCCAGTTTTATATGACTTCTGTAGATTATTGCATTGTTGTTAAAACTTTTTCTTATAAACCATTGCATAATTCTCACACTACACAAAAATGTTAATTCAAGAGAAATGAAAGCACTAATATTACCCAGTCCATAAACTTCTTAGTTGATCTCTTTTTATTCATTTAAGCAAAGTCAAGTTTTTTTTGTTTTTTTTTTTGTTTGTTTTTTTTTTTACTTATGATTAGGTATATGGTTAATAAGTCAGTCACACAGTTCTTCCAAGGCCCATAGAGAAACATTCCTTTATGTTGAAGGTGATGCATTAATTATATGTACTTCTTGCCTTCCATCTGAGGCAGCTATGTGGATATTGATTTTAGACTCTTAGGCTTCAATTAAAATATTCAGTATTCAATACGTATTTATTGAAGAAATTTTAAGGTGAGAAAGTCCCTTTTAATGTATTTCTATAAATGGGGGGGGTGCAAAATGTATCAGCTCACTTAATAATTGGTAAAACACAAGGTAGTTAACTCTATGAGATTCATTTTTTCCACAAGAACAGCCTAATAATTTGTTCAGAGAGCTGAGTTTTAGTAATTGTTATGACCTTATATTAGGCAAAGATTCTCAGATACGACACTAAAATCACAATCCATTGAGGAAAAATGGCTAAATCTGACTTCAGACTTTAAGGAGTAAGATAAATAACAGACAGGAATAAACTATTTGTAAATCATTTATCCGATAACAATCAAAAAACCAAAATATTCAATTTAAAAACTGGGGTAGAAAGGAAATGGAGAGTGACTGTTAATAGGTACATGGTTTTTTGGGGGTGATAACATGTTCTGAAAATAGATTATGGCAATAGTTGCACTAGTATGCAAATGAGTTGCATACTTAATGAATGAACTGAATCTTATGTAAATAGCATTTCAATAAATTGTTAGAAATGGACAAAATATTTGAATAGACCTTTCACCAAAAAGGTACATGAATGATGAATAAATATGAAAAGATATTCGACACATTAGTCATTAGAAAATTGCAAATTAAAACTGCAATAAAATAACACTTTATATTCATTTTAACAACCATTGACAAGCATGTGGAAAAAATGAAACTCTGAAACATTACTTTTGAAAATGTAAAATGGTGCAACTATTTAGTAAAATAGTTTAACATTTTTTTTAAAGTTAAATATGAGGCAGAGCATGGAGGCTCAGGCCTATAATTCTAACACTTTTGGAGGCAGAGCTGGGTGCATCACCTGAGCCCAGGAGTTTGAGACCAACCTGGGCAAAATGGTGAAACCCTGTCTCCACAAAAAATACAAAAATTATCCTGGCACATGTAATCTCAGCTACTTAAGAGGCTGAGGCAGGGGGATTGCTTCAGCCAGGAGGTCAAGACTGCACTGAGCTGTGATTGTGCCACTGCAATGTAGCCTGGGTGACAGAGCAAGATCCTATCAAAAAAAAAAAAATTTAAATATGAACATATTATACAACCCATTGATTCCATCCTAGGTACCTGCTCAAGAGAAATTGAAACGTGTTTACTAAAAACTTGTATGTGAATGTTCATAGCAGCATTATTCCTAATAGTCAAAAAGTGAGAATAAAAATTCCCGTTAACTGATGAATGGATTTATAAAATAATGTAACTTAAATACTGATGCATGCTAAAACATGAATGAACCTCAAAACATTAGGATAAGTGAAAATAAAACCAGGCCCCAAAAGAATATGTGTTATGTGATTCCATACATAAAACACCTAGAAAAGGCAAATCTGTACAGACAAAATCCGATTAGTGACTGTCTGGGCCTTGGCTGGAAATAGAGGTTGAATGCAAATGGGCATAAGTGATCATTTTTGGGTGAGGGAAATGTTCTAAAACTGGCTAGTGGGAATGATTGTATAGCTCTGGAAAATTATGAAAAATAATTAAATTGTACATTCAAAAAATGTGAAATTTAATAGCATGTAAATGACACTTCAGTAAAGATGTTTTTAAAAATAAAGGAAATAAAAATAAACTGGAAGAATTATTTAGAGCATTTATCAGAAAAAGTATTCATCCTATAATTCTGTAGATATTGAAAAGGATAAAATGGGATTGTTTAATGAAGAAAATTTCACTGTAATTCAAAAATCTCTCTGTATGCATGTGTGATTAATAGTTTTATGCTAACATGTTATTACTCATACATTTCTACAGTAGTACTGCTAGTTAAATAATGGAAAACCTCTTAAGAATAATTATAAACTAGAGTGGGTTATTTTTAAAGTAATGAATTCAGAAGATCTTGTATCATGGTATTGACCACTTACCATCCTTGCCATATAAACATTGAATGGTCGATTAAGCATCCTCCTGAGCTTCTTTTCAGGGTTAGGAGTTAAGTAATTTCTATTATTTTTTAAAAAGTATCTATATACACCAACTATGTACCCCACAAAATAAAAAATAAAAAAGTTTAAAAATACCTGTTTATCAAAATGAAATTGCTCAATTTTCTTTTATCATTTATTGTTCATGGTAAGAAGGATGAAAAATTTGAAAGATACTGTGTTCATAATTAAGTATTCTTTTTCCTTGAATTGTATTTTACTTCTGAAATTAATTCCTGTGAGATATCAAGAATAGCTGAGAGTTGACATGTGTAACAAAAATATAATCTTAGTGATTTTCTGAGACCCAAAGCCTGCTTTGGAAGGCTGTAGAGGTTATTCTCAAGGTCAGGAGAAAGGATCTGATACTGAGAGCCCCATCTTGACACAGATGGAGAACTCATACCTACAGTGCCTGTCCTTGTGTGTCAGAAGACTGTGGAGGAGTCATGTGTATTACTTCATTCACCCACTGCTATGAGAAGACTGGGTGATTTATAAAGGAATGAGGTTTAATTGACTCACAATTTCACAGGGCTGGGGAGCTCTCAGGAAACTTACAATCATGGTGGAAGGGAAAGCAAACATGTTCTCTGCACATGGCAGCAGGAAGGAGAAGGATGAATGCCTAGTGAAAGGGGAAGTCCCTTATGAAACCACCAGATCTCATGAGAACTAACTCACTATCATGAGAACAGGTTTGAGGAAACTGCCCCCATGATTCAATTATCTCCACCCAGTCCCTCCCATGACATGTGGGGGTTATGGGAACTAGAATTCAAGATGAGATTTGGATGGGGACACAGGCAAATCATATCAGCATGTAATTTGACATCTCTCATAAACTGTGCCTTCCCTTTGCAACTAACACTCTATCTCTGCTTATCTAATTTTTCAAAAAGTGAAAATAATCCATCTCATCAGGAACCTTTCATTATTCCCCTTGGGAGAAGATTCTCATTGTTTTCTTGTTATAATCGCAATCCAGAAATCCCCTAGAAATGTATGATCTATTGATATGCTTCTGGAATTGAGTACTTCACATGGTACAGTCTATGCCTCCATCTATCACTGCTTCCCTTAACATCCTTTTCTTAAGCTGAGGAACTTGTGTGTCAAATGTATGTCTTTGGTGGCTTTCTAACATCAACATTACATAGTCCTTAAAAAATTGATAGGTAGATACACCTTAACTTTATAGTGAAAGGTCACATTATCAAAATTGGGTAGTACATCTATTTTATTAAGTTTGTTAGAATTCTATAAGAATAGAAGAGCATTTTCCTGAGCTGAAACTATTTTGTATGCAATTTTCTGGCAATTTCTATTATGTATAGGTATGCTGTATACAATGGGTAAGAATAGCAGATTCAGCTAAATTCTTGCTAGAATAACATAACAGGGCCCATCAGTCACTATGCTTTAATTGCTGAAGGTAACAGCCACCTAAGGCAGGAATAAATTATGCCCAATTGTGAAGGGCAATTATATGCCTTATCAGCTGGTCAGCAATAAGAGACTGGAATATATGGACCATTAATCTGTATGTGAGCAGCTGTTCTAATGTCCCTTTCAGAAAGAGAGTGAGAGACCTCTTGGCCTACCTTGTCAATCATCAGCAAATTAAAAACAACCTAACTGGCATATTCTGTGTTTATGTATTACAGATCTTTTTATTTTAGGGAAGATTAGCTTAGATAATACTTGTGCATTATCTTTAAAACCAATCAAAGTTTTAGAGCCTTTATACTCCATATTTTCACATATTCCATAACTGAAGCATTTTAGGGAAAATGGGGCTTACACATAGGAGATTCTACAAGTCATCATAGACCTTTATTCTTTATTTTCTTATATTTGCTTACTTACTTTGGCATTTCAGCTGTGATCCTAAGAACATAAGAAACCGATTAAAAATATAACTAAAAATACATATTTTAGGGATGATGGCAATACATATTTGCTTTTAAATATATATTTTAGGAAAGATAAAAACATATAGGTAGGAAAAAATGATGAAACTAAGGAGGTTAGTTGCTAAATTTATTAACCAAAGTTCTGTATGCTTTCTAAGTTTTCAAATTATAGTTTAGAAAGTTTACCATAAACTGACATGATTTTACAGTAGCAAAAGCAAGGATAGAAATGATTCATATTGTCTTTGTGACAAAATCAGATGATAGGAGAAGCACAATATCTAATATTGCCACTGGAAAGAAATTCATCGTGAAGAAACCATTGTGTTATGTAGTGAATAACATCATCAACAGCATTCTTATCTATGAATACTGAGAGCATCCTAACTTTCTTTTATTTTTATTTCTTATAACATCACTGAGTCAGGACATGGTATAGTACCAAAAAGTTGCTAGGTAAAATAATTGGTTCTGGGGAACATTAGAAAGATAGACCATGTTTCTAATGTGCTCTAAGGGAATGGACTGGCAGGAAGAACCTCCGTGATGTATGTTGGCTAAATAATATAAAGAAAATATGAGCTCAGGGAAGGATTGGCTGTTTTCCATGCAGGGAAGACTGTGTATTACATGGATTGGAGCTGAATCTAGGGGCTGAGTGACCTTCATGTTGACCCCTTTGGAAAGAATGAGTTCTTGTAAATGTTTGTGAGGAAGAGCCAATTGGGTATTTGAATATGAAAAATGTGGACTGTGGCAGAAACTGGCAAGATAATCCCCAATCACATTCTCGTTTCTAAACATATGGGAAGAGCAGCATGTTGCAATCTCCTATGCAGGTAGATTATAGCCATGGGATTAGTTCTGGACAGTGGAATATAGCAAGAGGTAATAGGTATATTTTCTAGGTGTTAGCCCTGAAATATTTTGTGTGAGCCTATGCAAGCACTTCCTTTCTCCTGTTTCTGTTGTCGATATCCTTCAAGGTGGGCACAGATGAAAGAAGCCTGGATCACTGAGAAACCACATAGAAGGGGATAACCAACCAATGCAAATCCAATTGCAATGTGAGCTGCAGGGAGTTACCTTGACTAATACTGGTAATTGAAAAAATAGTTGTACTATGAAGAAATAAACGAGAGGCAGAATTTATCAATCCTCATGTAGTTTATTATCATTATTTAGTCTAATATTATTGATCACATTTCTTATGTACAGTGTTATTTCAAACTTATTTTAAATTTTCTTCCCTCTATCATCATCACAGTTTTAAGTGGTTTCAATATTTGGAAAGAACACATGTTTTAAGTGACCTATACAAGTTACAGCCTCCATGAAATTATCTGCTTTTTTTTAAAGTACAGATTGATTTGGTAGGTTTTTTGATGGTGTCAATTGTTGTGTTCTATTATTAAATAGTATATATTATATTACATTTGTATTTTCCTACATAACAATCCATTTCATCAACATTTTCAAGCTTATTTGCACAGAAGTTAAGCAATGTATTGCTGCTACATGGTATGTGATGAACACTGACTGGAAAGACCTGCCTTTGCCGTTTTTGGACGGTGTCTCACTCTGTTGCCCAGGCTGGAGTGCAGTGGTGTGATCTCAGCTTATCGCAACCTCTGCCTCCCGGGTTCAAACGATTCTCCTGCCTCAGTCTCCTAAGTAGCTGGACTACGGGCTACTGTAGCAGCCATCACGCCCACCTAATTTTTGTGTTTTTAGTAGAGACAGGTTTCCCATGTTGGCAGGGCTGGTCTTGAACTCCTGACCTCAGGTAATCCACCCGCCTCAGCCTCCCAAAGTGCTGTGATTACAGGCATGAGCCACCACATCCAGCTGCCATTTTTTTTAATCTGTATAAAATTGGTAGGCCACTTGAATCCTGTAGTGACTGAAAATGTCTTTCTTCCTTAGTTTCTTCATTTTTTATAAATAAGGGTAACATTAATAATCTATCACGTTTATTACGAAATTATGCCTATAAAGTGCTTAGAACCCAGTAAAAGTTTACTATATTTTAAGTAGTATTATTATGCTTAACATCTGTGCTGGTTTTTCTCTTTGTGTGATTTGTTGTATACATTTGCTCTTTCTCCATTGAAAAACATGTATCTACATATCTTTATGTGTATATACATTTGTATGTGATTGTATTGGAGTCATTTCCCATTCCCATGGCTATTTGTCTAGCCAGATGGGAGGCACTTCTTTCACAGCCTGTGGCAAATGGTGGTTGTAGGGGGTTGTTGAGAGGGGAAGATGCAGAACGTTTGGTTTGCCTGGCAGTTCCTGTCGTGGGTGCCTTATTGATTCCCACTGATCTTGGAATCCTTGAATTGGGAAGGATATTCTTTTGGTAGAGCAGACTGAAAGAGAAATAGGAGAATCTGACAAAGATGAGCTACACTTAGGATGAACTACACTTAAGTTTTAGCCTAAATTCTTAAGGTGCATGTTAGAGAAAGAGTAATTGGAAAGAAGAGAGTATAAGATACTAAGACTGGCCGAGTGCAGTGGCTCATGCCTGTAGTCCCGGAACTTTGGGAGGCCAGGGTGGGTGTATCGCTTGAAGCCAGGAGTTCAAGACCAGCCTGGACAACACAGTGAAACCTTATCCTACTAAAAATCCAAAAATCAGCCAGGCATGGTGGCGTGTGCCTGTAATCCCAATTACTCCGGTGGCTGAGGCAGGAGATCATAGGACGTGGGAGGCAGAGGTTGCAGTGAGCCACGACTGCGCCACTGTACTCCAGCCTGGGTGACAGAGCAAGACTCTGTATAAAAAAAATAAAAACAACAAAAAAAAGATATTAAGTTCTAGGGTGATGGGTTTGGATTATTGATATTTTAAGTATAACACATTTAATGAACCACAGTCTTTGTTGAGGAATTAAAAACAAAAATCACTCTAATTTGTCTTAGTTGATAAGGATACACAAAACAAAGTATTTTAAGAAGTAAGAGTTTTTATAAAGATTAGTTCAACAAACTCTCTAAATATTATTTTAGCATTAAAATAATATAAAAAAATTGATTGAATATTTCTAGCTCTATTAATTATTATCTGTATAACCTTAAAGCAAGTTCTCTAAAATCTCTGAATCTTAGTATCTTCATTAGTAAAAAAGTAAAACTAACAATTTTAATGGAATCTTGAATCACTATATAAAGGTACTGTATAGGTACCTGAAGGACAATAGGTGCTGAACACATATTGTGTTAGTACTGTTTTCCTTTCTTATCTTTATCTTTTGTAGATAAAATAAAAATGAATATAATGAAGAAAACTTAGTTGTACTATATGTTATAGGATTATGTAAGAAAATAATATAAATAGTGAGCTATTTAAATTATTATTCCAAATGAAATAAAGGCCATGGCATGAACACTGGAAGGCAGGACCAAAAAAACAAACAGAAAAACAAAAAATCTGTGGGCCAGGTGTGGTGGCTCACACCTGTAATCCAGCACTTTGGGAGGCTGAGACAGGTGGATTGCCTGAGATCAGGAGTTCAAGACCAGCCTGCCTAACATGCTGAAACCCCGTCTCTATTAAAAATACAAAAATTAGCTGGGTGTGGTGGTGGGCACCTGTAATCCCAGCTACCTGGGAGGCTGAGGCAGGAGAATTGCTTAAACCTGGGAGGTGGAGGTTGCAGTGAGCTGAGATCATACCACTGCACCCCAGCCTGGGCGACAAAAGTGAAACTGTCTCAGAAAAAAATATTAGTATATGGTTACAAGCAGGATTTTAGTTTATGTTTTTCAGATTCAGAATGTATGAATAAGGCCATCCATGTCTGAAAGTAATATATATATATATCTCAGTTGAAGTATGTTGTCCATTAAAAAAAAAAAAAAGCAATTGCAGGCTGACACAGTGGCTCACACCTCTAATACCAGCACTTTGGGAGGCCGAGGTGGGTCGATTGTTTCAGCTCAGGAGTTCAAGAACAGCCTGGGCAATATAGTGAGACTCTGTCTCTACAAAAAATACAAAAACTAGCTGAGTGTGGTAACAAATGCTTATAGTCCCAGATCCTTGGAAAGCTAAGCTAGGAGGATCACTTGAGCCCAGGGGGTGGATGTTGCGGTGAGCCAAGTTTATGCCATTGCCTTCCAGCCTGTGTGACGGAGTGAGAAGACTGTCTCAAAAACTAAAAATTAACGCAGTTGTGCTAATAGAATACACAGAACTTTCAGTGGAAGCATTCTGAATAGAAAAAAAATTCTGTCTGTTGGAAATATTTTAGGTGCATAGAATTTTCCAAAATAATAACTCTTCTTAATATATAATTTCAAAAACTGTATTACAGTAAATGTATATTTAGTTATAGAATTTTAAGTGATATACTATAAAGAAAGGAAAAGAAGATAATTTTGTTATCCAATCTCTTATTATGTCTTTAAAAGAGTAGTATGTTCACTGGCATTTATGGTTTTTCTTTCAGTTTGTGTTATTCAGCCTTTTTTTCTTCCAATTTATTAAGGTTTATCTGACAAAAAATTGTATATATTTAAGTTTTACAACATGATGTTTTGCTGTATGTATCCATTGCACAATGATTACATCATGCTAGTTAACATATCTGCCACCTCATATACTTATTGTTTTGTGGGGAGAACGTTTAAGATCTACCACATGAGAAGACACTTTCAAGATGACTGACTAGATGCATCTAGGAAGTGCCACTCCCACTGAGAGAGACCAGGATTTTGGCGAAACCAACATAATTTGAACAGATCTTCGGAGAGAAAATGCCAAATGTGGATGGGGAGAAGATGCAAACCTGAAGCTGAAGAGGGAGGGAGCTGGGGTGCTTGAACACTGGGGCTGGTTCCTAGCCCCTAACAGTGCCTGGGGAAGAGGTGAGTGAAGAGACAAGGGGGCTGCCCTCTCTTACTGTGGACCTCTGGGATCCTAGCTGTCAGGGAACCCACACCACCCATGGACATGTGAGCTTGTAGGATCTCCCTAGAGATTAGAGATGAGGTTTCAGCAGGAATGGTGCCAGGGATACTGAAAAATTGCTAATTCTCTACCCTGTGAAACCAAGGGCAAGAATGTGACAACAAAGACCTTGTATAGAGCCTTAGCCCTCTGAAAACCCCCAGAAATGAAGCCACCAACTGACTCCTCAACTTACACCACAGTTAGATGAACACCAACCCTTCTAGATAAGAAAAAATCAGTGCAAGAACTCTGGAAATTCAGAAAGCGACAGTAGCTTCTTACTTCCAAACTAGCCCAGTTGCTCCCCAGCAACAGTTCCTAACTGGTCTGAAATGACTGAAATTGCAGACATGGAATCCAGCATCTGGATGGTAAAGAAGCTCACTGAGATCCAGGAGAAAGTTGAAACCTAATCCAAGGAAGCTAAGCAATTCAGTGAAATGATTCAAGAGCTGAGAGACAAAAGAGCCATTTTAAGAAAGACCTTTAAGTGAAGACCAGTTGTTTAAATTCACTCATCCAGACAAAAAAGAAAAAGAAAGAATTAAGAATAATGAACAAACCTCTGAGAAATATGTGATTATGAAAAGAGACCAAATCATGACTCCCTGGCATCCCTGAAAAAGAAGGAGAGAGAATACACAACTTAGAAAATACATTTGAGGAAATAGTCTATGAAAATTTTTCTACTCTTGGTAGAGAGGTTGACATACAAATTCAAGAAATACAGAGAACCCTGCTATGTATTATACAAGATGACCATCCCCAAGGCCTATGCTAATCAGAGTCACCAAGGTCAACACAAAAGAAAAAATTTTAAAGGCAGCTAGAGAAAAGGATCCGACCATGTACGCAGGGAACCCCATCAGGCCGGCAGTGAATCTCTCAACAGAAATCTTACAAGCCAGAAGAGATTGGGGATCTATTTTTAGCATCCTTAAAGAAAATAAATTCTTGCGATCAGCCTGACCAACATGGTAAAACTCCATCTCCACTCAAAATACAAAAATTAGCCAGGTGTGGTGGCACTCACCTGTAATCCCAGCTACTCAGGGGGCTGAGGCAGGAGAATCATTTGAACCCGGGAGGTGGAGGTTGCAATGAGCCAAGATTGTGCCACTGCACTCCAGCCTGGGCAACAGAGCTAGATTCTGTCTCAAAAAAAAAAAAAAAAAAAGAAAGAAAAGGAAAATAAAGTCTAATCAAAAGTTTTGTATCTTGTCAAACTACATTTCATAAGTAAAAGAGAAATCAAATCCTCTTGAGACAAGCAAATGATGAGGAAATTTGTTTAGGCCAACCTTACAAGAGGTCTTTATGGGAGAGCTAAACACGGAATTAAAAGAATGACACCTGCTACCATAAGTACTTAAGCTCAAAGCCCTTAGTGTAAAGCAACTACACAACCAAGTCTACAAAACAGCTTATAACGTGATGACACAGTCAAATTCTTACATATCACTACTAATGCTAAATGTAAATGAGCTAAACACCTCATTTAAAAACACAAGTGACAAGTTGCTTAAAAAGACAAGACCCGGCCATCTATTGTCTTCAAGAGAACCATTTGACATATAGCGACACCATCAGGATCAAAGTAAAGGTTGAAGAAAGACCTGCTATGCAAATGGAAAACAAAACAAAACAAAAAGAGTAAGGGTCACTATTCTTATGTCAGATAAAATGGGCTTTAAATGTTTAAAAACTAAGCAGGAAAAAGTAGGTCATTATATAATGATAAAGGGTTCAATTCAAGAAGAAGGCTTAACTCTCTTAACTATAAACATCCAACATTGAATATTCACATTCATAAAACAAGTTCTTTGTGACTTATAAAAAGACTTAGTCACACAATAATTGTGGGAGACTTTAACACCCCATTGACAGTGTTAGACAGATCATTGAGGCAGAAAACTAGCAAAGAAACTCTAGACTTAAATTTGGATTTGACCATTGTGGCATAAGAAACATGTACGGAACACTTCACTTAATGACCATATACATTCTCATCTGCACACAGAGCATATTTTAAGATTGACTAATGATTGAGTCATAAAATAAGTCTCAATACATTTAAAAAAATCAAAATTATATCAAGCACATTCTTGGACCACAGTGTAACAAAAATAGAAATTGATATTGAGAAGTCCTCTCAAAACTACACAAATACATGAAACTTAAACAAATCACTCCTCTCTAACTGCTAGGAAAACATCAAAATTGATGCCTATTTCAAAAAATTCTTTGTGATTTATGAAAATACGGACACAACTCACCAAAATCTCTGGGATGCAGCTAACTCAGTGTTAAGAAGAAAGTTTATCTTGCTAAACATCTTCATCAAGAAGCGAGGCAGGCCTCACATTAACAATCTATCTTTGTACCTAAAGGAACTAGAAGAAAAAGAATGAACCAATCCCAAAACTAGCAGAAGAAAAGAAATAACGAAAATTAGAGAAGAACGGAATGAAATTGAGACAGAGAAATCCATACCCACTCACTTGCTATGGAAGCAACATACAATTCTGCCATTTACAAAGATTTAATTTAGAAAAAACTAAATTATTGTTCTTAAAGCTTATTTTGTTCTTTTTAAAAAATCCTTCATTTAATAAGCCTCTTTACCCCTTTAACTCTGTGGACCAAATCAGAGGTGTATTGACCCATCACTGTTTATTGTGTATATTTTATCTAAGAGGCATTGCAACATGCTCTGCTAATTCTATAGATAAAATGCAAAGTCCCTTAAAACATAAATACAAGAATAATTTAGTGAGTTATATGAATTTATATTTCTAGTATTATATAAATGTTTTAAATATCATAGGAAGAATTTTACTAGGGTAATATGTTGCATATTACATTTCTATACCAAGACACATTAGTTGCCTGGGAATTAAAGTACAGTTATGCAAGAGATACAGCTTTTCTTTCTCAGTAAAATAAACAATTATAGAAAAAATGTTTTCTGAAGGCTTTGTTCATAATATGACAGGGATTTGTTTAGACTGCTTAATAATACTTTTTATTCTGTTTGTGCCTTAAAAATTTAAATTGAATTGCTTTAGTGTTTTATTCCTTTGGATTTTGTTAAACGTGTAAAAATGCAAAGCAGTAAAATCCAATAAAAGACAAGTACGTTGAAAAGACAAATCAGCAAAATTGACAAAAAACAGAAAATTATAACTAATTTAGTAAGGCAATTAAATACATTATCAAAAACCTCTCTCACAGAAAACTGCAGTCACATATGATTTCACTGAAGAATTCTATTTAATATATAATGAAGAATTAATACTAATTTATACAATTTTCCAAAAGACAGAAGGAAAAATTATTGCTCAATTTCTTATATGAAACCCTCATAACCTTGGTACCAAAACCAAATAAACATGTACAAAAATATTAAAGACCAATATTTCTCAAAAACACAAACAAAAATCTGTTACAAAAAAGTAGTAAATTGAATCCAGAAGTGTATTAAAAAAACTATCATGACCAAGAGGGTGTACATTTGAAGGCATATGAGATTGTTCTGACATTAAAAATCATTTGAAGCCGGGCGCGGTGGCTCAAGCCTGTAATCCCAGCACTTTGGGAGGCCGAGGCAGGAGGATCACAAGGTCACGAGATCAAGACCATCCTGGTCAACATGGTGAAACCCCGTCTCTACTAAAACTACAAAAAATTAGCTGGGCATGGTGGCGCGTGTCTGTAGTCCCAGCTACTCAGGAGGCTGAGGCAGGAGAATTGCCTGAATCCAGGAGGCGGAGGTTGCGGTGAGCCGAGATCGCGCCATTGCACTCCAGCCTGGGTAACATGAGC
>NW_022436955.1:19478086-19524411 GCF_009761245.1 Sapajus apella
AAAAAAAAAAAAAAAAAAAAAAAAAAAAAAAAAAAAAAATCATTTGAAGTTGAAAAAAATCACTTAGGGCTATTGACTATAAAAAACACTCATAATTGAACACGATGCTATTTAAGTACAAGCACATGTATGAAACATATGTTAAGAAAAGAATCAAGAGAATGATAAAATTATAGATAGTGCTTACCTCTTTGGGGAATCAGGGGATAGGAAAATGAAGAGGCACACGGTTGATGCAATGTTGTCAATAGCCTACTCCTTGGAGTGTGTGTTGGGGTCATGAGTGGTTGGTTATTACTATATTTGATAACTTGTGATAACTTGCATATTTATGGCATATATTTTCATATGTATCAAATATCTCTTAAAATTTAAAGAAATTTGTGTAAAGAATAGAAATTCTACAAATTAAACTCAATTTAAAACTGATAGAAGTAAAATACAAATTTGTCTTCTATTTCAACCTAAGTTCAATACCAAATTAAAACGTTTTAATGTTATATTTGGCAATAAAAAGAAATGTGTTTTCTTGGTTGGGCTGGATAGCTGTATTGCTGAAACAGCTGGTTTTTATGCTTAGAAAATTATTACTGGAAGAAATATACATTCTGTGCTCTCAGAAATGTTTTTTACCTGTAAATATTTGGTAAGTTTGATTTTAAGTGAGACTAGCACTGTTGGCTGGCTATTTTAACAGAGCCAGAAATAAAGAAATCCAGGTAAAGGGTGAAGAATTTTGGCAGTAACTCTAATGGGCAACCCTGCAACATGTTTCTTAGTGGGAAGAGGAATCTTGGTAGAAAAAAGATGAATTAGAGCTATGCCCGAATATCAAGTAATGGAGATTTTATATAGATATATGTTATTTCAGATTACAAGAAATATAAGAAATTATTAATGTTAATGAGATATGCTAAAAACTTTTTCATACTAAGTCTTTGAAATCTAGCATGTATTTTACACTTAAAGCACATATTAATTTGGTCTAGCCACATTTTAACTTCTTAATAGCCACGTGACTACCATATTGGATACACAACTATATCTATAGCAACCTCAGTTAAACTTGTTACAAGCAACCAATGTGGAAACACTTATGCCAAAGTTAAAGATTGAATGAGATCAATTAGTTTATGATTTTGAGCTATTTATCTGTGTGTCTATCTCAGAGATCTATCAGACTGTGTAAATCATTACTTTTGAAATGAGGTTTGTAGATTAATCTGTTAGCTAATAAAGAGGAAAGGGTCCTACAGGCTGATGTTCCATCTGGATTGACTGGTAGGCAAAACAAGCAGCAACCCAAGGGAAATTGGCAAAGATAAATAAGATAGAAATTCCAAGAGCAACACTGGACATAGCCAAGGCAGCAGGTTGGAGTCATATCAATTTCAGGAAGACAGGAATATTAAACACAAAAAGAATTTAGCAGCTGAAAAAAGAACTTTTGGGCAAAGGCTGTAGGTAGAGTTTAACCACAACAGTGATGATGATATCTAGAATGACTCAGTGTTGGCAAGCAAATAGTGCATCTCCTCATTCTGTGTCCTCAAAATGATTTGTATATGACATATTTCCCCTCAATTTTTCTGTTTTCATTAATATTTTATTTCCAAAAGAAGATAATTTTAATTAGAGTTAAATAGAAAGTAAAATTAAATGGTCTTTTTAACATGTTGATCACTTACATTGCCTACTGAGATTAGAATGTCGAGTCTTATAACTAAATTTCTAATAGGTTTATTTTTCTGTTTAGAATGTTGTGTAGATTATCTCTTGCTTGGCTCTCTTATTATTTGAAATGAGATCATAGAGAATGTTGTTAGCAGAGTTTCTATTCCCATGCACTAATCAACTTACATAAATCATGATAATTGACCCAGGCTTAGTATTGTTCCTCCTTCTAGTTAATTAGAGATATAGTCATATAGTCATGATGACTAGATAAAAGAAGTAGAATGCAGTAATTGAATAATGATTTTGAATATTAGAAACTCAGTACATAATACATAATCATGATTGGCTATTTCAGATAAAAGTCTGTGTTTACTTGAATTTTTCCAGAAACAGGATTTGGGGCACTAAAAGTTAAAATAAGTACTCTTACAATCAACTCACATTCTTGTAATTAAAATAACCTGAGTCTCCAGTCTCACAGTATTCAAGGTAGATACATGAGCTAAATAATGGGCTTAGAGTGACTGGTTTCTTTCTTTCTAACTTTTTCTGAAATAAAGTACATGTGTCTTGATAGTGTCATGAAGAGTACAGTTAATTCTTCCTTAATAATTTGAATGAAAGATCAATTTAATAGGGTAAAGAAAGAATCATACCTTTCCTTTTGCCATTTTAACTTCAAACAAGTGTAACTGATGAAAATAAAAAAGCTATCATCACTCCCATAGTAAAATCCTTTAAGTGACTTTCTTTAACTGATTTCAAATAAAATAAAAACAAAGAAATGGCTTGAGGATCAGAGTTATAAACTGCTCAGTGAAAGGTTTTTTAAAAGCTCAGCTACTGTCTCTCAGGATTTATTAAAAAAAAAGAATTGGATATATGTAAAGTATTATACTGCACAATATAGAGCTTTATCTGCAGAGCTGAATATACTGTCTTTCCTTCACTTCTACAAACCTCTTTTTCTATGGTTACAAAATTGATTTCTGATCATGGTGTTAATTAGTCTGATGAGAAAATAAAACATACTTTATATGTTTCTTCTTTTTAACTAACCTTTTATTTTGAGATAATAATAGATTCACATGAAGTTGTAAGAGATAATATCCTGCCGGGCGCGGTGGCTCAAGACTGTAATCCCAGCACTTTGGGAGGCCGAGGCGGGTGGATCACGAGGTCAAGAGATTGAGACCATCCTGGTCAACATGGTGAAACCCCGTCTCTACTAAAAATATAAAACATTAGCTGGGCATGGTGGCGCGTGCCTGTAATCTCAGCTACTCAGGAGGTTGAGGCAGGAGAATTGCCTGAACCCAGGAGGTGGAGGTTGCGGTGAGCTGAGATGGCACCATTGCACTCCAGCCTGGGTAACAAGAGTGAAACTCCGTCTCAAAAAAAAAGAAATAATATCCCATGTAGATGTGTGGCGTTACTTCTGAGGCCTCTGTTCTGTTCCATTGGTCTATATCTCTGTTTTGATACCAGTACCATGCTGTTTTGGTTACTACAGTCTTGTAGCATAGTTTGAAGTCAGGTAGCATGATGCCTCCAGCTTTGTTTTTTTTTTTGCTTAGAATTGACTTGGCTATGCGGGCTCTCTTTTGGTTCCATATGAAGTTTAAGGTGGTTTGTTCCAGTTCTGTGAAGGTCAATGATAACTTGATGGGGATAGCATTGAATCTATAAATTACTTAGGCCATTTTCATGATATTAATTCTTCCTAACCATGAGCATGGAATGTTTTTCCATCTGTTTGTGTCCTCTCTTATTTCCTTGAGCAGTGGTTTGTAGTTCTCTGTGAAGAGGTCCTTTACATCCTTTGTCAGTTATATTCCTAGGTACCTTATTCTCTTTGTGGCAATTGTAAATGACAGTTCACTCATGATTTGGCTCTCTGTCTGTTATTGGTGTATAGGAATGCTTGTGATGTTTGCACATTGATTTTGTATACTGAGACTTTGCTGAAGTTGCTTATCATCTTAAGGAGATTTGGGGCTGAGACGATGGGTTTTCTAAGTATACAAGCTTTGACAAACCTGATGAAAACAAGCAATGGGGAAAGGATTCACTGTTTAATAAATGGTGTTGGGAGAACTGGCTAGCCATGCACAGAAAACTGAAACTGGACCCCTTTCTTACACCTTATACAAAAATTAACTTCAGATGGATTAAAGATTTAAACATAAGACCTAACACCATAAAAAACCTAGAAGAAAACCTTGGCAATACCATTCAGGACATAGGCATAGGCAAGGACTTTGTGACTAAAACACTAAGAGCAATGGCAACAAAAGCCAAAATAGACAGATGGGATCTAATTAAACTTAAAAGCTTCTGCATGACAAAAGAAACAATCATTAGAGTGAACTGACAACCAACAGAATCGGAAAACATTTTTGCAATCTACCCATCTGACAAAGGGCTAATATCCAGAATCTACCAAGAACTAAAACAAATTTATAAGAAAAAAGCAAACAACCCCATCAAAAATTGGGTGAAGGATATGAACAGATACTTTTCAAAAGAAGACATTTATGAGGCCAACAAATGTATGAAAAATGCTAATTATCACTGGTCATTAGAGAAATGCAAATCAAAACCACATTGAGATACTATCTCACATCAGTTAGAATGGTGATCATTAAAAAATCTGGAGACAACAGATGCTGGAGAGGATGTGGAGAAAGAGGAACACTTTTACACTGTTGGTGGGAGTGTAAACTAGTTCAACCACTGTGGAAGACAGTGTGGTGATTCCTCAAGGATCTAGAAATAAAAATACCATTTGACCCAGCAATTCCATTACTGGGTATAAACCCAAAGGATTATAAATCGTTCTATGATAAAGACACATGAACACATATGTTCATTGCAGCACTGTTTACAATAGCAAAGACCTGGAACCAACCCAAATGCCCATCAAGGATAGACTGGATAAAGAAAATGTGGCACATATATCCCATGGAATACTATGCAGCCATAAAAAAAGGATGAGTTCATGTCCTTTGCAGGGACATGGATGAAGCTGGAAACCATCATTCTCAGCAAACTGACACAAGAACAGAAAACTAAACACGGCATGGTCTTGCTGATAGGAATTAGTATGCTCTTCATTACTGAAGAGTCTCAGTCAGGTAAGAAAGAAAAGACCTAAGCCTCTGATAAGAGGTTATGATGAAATCTTGATCCTTCTACTGTTTGGAAAGAAAGATACCGTAAGTATAGGCAACTCAAACGACTCTCCAAGCCTAAGTCAAGATATTCCAAAGACTGTCTGTGGGCTTCACCCGGTGAAAGGTGCAGAAAATAGGTGATATGGGAGAGAAGCCGCAGGAGGATCCCTGCAGGCCGGTGTGGCCAAGGCCAGCTTTCATAAACAAGGGGCCCTGGAGGGATTCAGAGCCAGTCCCACTGGGCTGGAGGATCAACCAGTGAAAGAAGTGTTTCCCTTCACACAGCGACAATCTCAGGTGAACTCAAAGCTGTCTACCTTCAAAGAGGACCTCTACCGTGAGGCAAGAACATATGATATTTTCTTTACTAACAGTATGACATACACTCATTTGACATATTAACTGAATATAAACTACATGCCAGGAACCCTGTGAAACAATTTTATTTCACATTTGTCATAAAAACCACAGGGACACTATTTCCTTCACATAAAAAGCTTGTCGTTTACAGATGTCCTTTTCACCTCTACCACCATGCCCAAGGCCCTGGTGAACATCCAGACCCAGAGCAGGTCTGTTTCCTATGCAGGGTACTGGGTCCAACTCTACTTCTTCTTGACTTTTGGGGACATGGACATCTTTCTCCTGGCTACAATAGCCTATGACTGCTATGTGGCCATTTGCCACCCACTCCACTATCTGATGATCATGAGCCTCCACCACTGTGCCCTACTGGTGACTGCCTGCTGGACCCTCGTGAGTCTTGTTGTCATGACTCACACCTTCCTCATATTCCAGCTTTTCTTCTGCTCTGAGAAGATAATTCCTGACTTCTGTGATTTGGGACCGCTGATGAAGGTGTCCTGCTCTGATACCCAGATCAATGAGCTTGTGCTCCTCTTGCTAGGGGTAGCAGTCATTTTAATCCCTTTTTTGCTCATCCTGGTCTCTTTTTTTTTTTTTTTTTTTTTTGAGACGGAGTTTCGCTCTTGTTACCCAGGCTGGAGTACAATGGCGCCATCTCGGCTCACCGCAACCTCCGCCTCCCGGGTTCAGGCAATTCTCCTGCCTCAGCCTCCTGAGTAGCTGGGATTACAAGCACGCACCACCATGCCCAGCTAATTTTTTGTATTTTTAGTAGAGACGGGGTTTCACCATGTTGACCAGGATGGTCTCGATCTCTTGACCTCGTGATCCACCCGCCTCGGCCTCCCACAGTGCTGGGATTACAGGCTTGAGCCACCGCGCCCGGCCCATCCTGGTCTCTTACAGCTGCATTGTTTTAGCCATCCCCAGGGATCCCCTCTGCCCAGGGAAGGCACAAGACCTTCTCTACCTGTGGCTCTCACCTCGCTGTTGTTGCTCTGTTTCTCGGGATGGTAATCAGGGCTTATCTGTGCCCTTCATTCTCTTCCTTTAACTCAATAGAGGAGGATACAGTGGCTACTGTCATGTACACTGTGGTGACTTCCCTGCTGAACCCCTTTATTTATAGCCTGCAGAACAAGGACTTGAAGGTTGCAGTGGTTAGACTTCTCAAAGGCAGAGTCTCCTTCTCACGGGGCCAGTGACTCCAGTGACTTCTGCGGAGAAACTGAAGATGTCTCTGTCCCCTCCAGTGAGGGGCTTGGCAGAAATTTCTGCCTCAAATGTCTCATTTCTGAATCCCACGTATCCTGTAGCACCATTCCCCTCCATGAATGCCCATTGCAAGTTTGGTGTTTACGAAGGAATATCAGGATTTTGCTTTGTGCTTACTGTGTTAAGAGTTCCTCATTTGCTCATTTATTTTACTTAATAATTTTTCATGAGGAGGAATGACTTTTGCAACACTTAATTCTAAAAGACTGTATAGCCTTTTATGCTAGTTTGTCAGAACTTAATGAGGTCATAGCAATCAAGTCAATATCAGATGGCAAAGACTTTATAACTTTAAGTGAACAAGCATGTTTTTCTACAAAAATAGGAAATTATACAAATATTGTCTCAAAGTTATGAATCAAAGATATTTGCAGCTATTAAAACAAAACTCTCAACAATAGAGGAGTGATTTATGTTCTCTTAGTAAAAATATTTACAGAAAGTCTAAAGTTTAATTAGATCCCATTTGTCTATTTTGGCTTTTGTTGCCATCCTGTTGGTGTTTCAGTCATGACGTCCTTGCCTATGCCTATGTCCTGAATGGTATTGCCTAGGTTTTCTTCTAGGTTTTTTTATGGTGTTAGGTCTTATGTTTAAATCTTTAATCCATCTGGAGTTAATTTTTGTATAACGTGCAAGGAAAGGGTCCAGTTTCAGCTTTCTGCACATGGCTAACCAGTTTTCCCAACATTATTTATTAAACAGGAAATTCTTTCCCCATTGCTTGTTTTTGTCAGGTTTGTCAAAGATCAGATGGTTGTAGATGTATTTATATATGTGTGTGTATGTTTATGTGTGTGTTATATATAATTCTAAAGTAAATTGACCATTCTCTAATAAAGATTATGAATTATTAAGAGGAGAAAAAAAGAAAAAAGTTTTACAAACAATTTGTTAATATGAAGATAAATAAATATATGTTATAGTTTGTGGGGAAAAAAAAGAAATAATACTCCATGTACGCTTTACTCAGTTTTGCCAGTGGTTACCATATTGCAAAACTATAGTGCAGTATCATGATTAGGAAAATGTCACTGATGCAGTCTACTCAATCTTATTTAGAATTTCCCAAATTTACATATATTTGTATGGGTGTTTAGTTTTTATCACACGTGTAGGTCAAAACATAGAACAGCTGCATTACCAAGAGTCCCTCATGTTACCTTTTTATAAGTACATCCACCTGATTCCACCCTACACTCCCATTTTGAACCCCTGGCAATTCCTAATATCTCATTCATCTCTGTGATTTTGTTATATTGAGAACAGCGTTGAATAGACAGAATTGTATAACATGTAACCTTGAAATTGGCACATTTCCCTTGAGAATTTGTCCACATGGTTCTGCAAATTAGTAATTCATTCCCTTTTATTGCTGAGTAGTATTTCATGGTATGAATATACCATCATTTTCTTAAAACCATTCACCTGTTGAAAAACATCTGGTTTGTTTCCCGTCTTCTGGTATTGATATTAAAGCTGCTATAAACACTTATTTATGTTTGTGTGTGTGTGCGTGCGTGCGTGTGTGTGTGTGTGTGTGTGTGTGTGGCCTTTGTCTCTGTTTTGGAATACAAATGTAAATTTCTAAGGACTTTTGCTGTGCTAACTTTATTTTCTTTAAAATTGTAAAGTAGAAAAGGTATGCAGATACCAGTAGTTTCATTAAAGGTGTTTAATAAAAATGTGCTTTACAATCTCCCAATTAAAAGTAGTTTTTAGATCAAATTTTCCTTGAAAGAAAAAAGAGATGATTTTAGGGCAAACCCTCTGCAGACAGAGAATTTAAAATTTCATTTTAAGTGGATTCAAGGAGAACCCATGCCTTGTTTAACATTAAATTTCCAGTGATTTCCACTAGTATAAAATGGGTACGCTCCCTGAGCAGTCTGCACCCAGGTGAAGACAGGGCCATTTCTCTTGGCACCTTCTCCTGATCAGTCTTATCATTTCTCTTTTCTTGGGGGAAAGAGAGTGAGGAATTGACACAGGATTGAGTGTTAAACTAATTGGAATCCCTCCATTTTCCATGTGTGAGTACACATTAAGAGTTAGAAATGATCGTTCCTACCCTTCAATGATATCATAAAACCAAATGTATAATGCAAAATGAGTACCATTTTGGGTCCTTTAGAATCAGTTAATGGTGTTTTTTAATACTGAGAAGCTCACGAGGAAGAGTGTGTTCCTATTTGTTCAGCTGAGGAACAAGACCTTGCTGAGGCGAAACTTTAATACCATTTATCAGAGACTTCAGTAAAAGTGACATATTCAGAACTTGCAGCAAAGAGAGTTCAATGTTTTCAGGGCATTCTTTGTGTTGTTAATAGGGTTGGGGATTCTGAAAACTACTTGAATAAGATAAAAGAATATCACTATCCTCGAAAAAATTCAGAGATGTGGTATATCTCCAAAGGAAAGTAAAGTTTAAAACCACAATTTCCCCACAATACCCACTTGCTTTCTAACATCGCTCTATTCCTACAAACGAGTCAAAGGTTTGAATACTTCACTAAACTATAAAGCAGAGCTCATGATAGTAAATCAGGCAGACAATCATAAGCTTAACTCTGTATCATTCTTTCTTCCATTTTAAAGATAAAGCAATTCTTAGCCTGTGGTTCTGTCTACATATTTAGGGTAGAGGCTGTACATTATTGCCCTTCAGAAGTGGGGACTGTTGGGTTTTTGTGTTAAGGTCATTTAAGTCATGAAAAAAAACAGCAATTTTTCTCTCCCTCTGCAAATTAAACACACTCCCCGTCGTGTTGTAATGGATTTCAGTCCTTTGTAATTAAAGATCCAACTGTTCACCTCTTGAAACCAAGTACTTTTTATCACACTGTTGCTTCATTTATCTCTGAGGAAAGACATGGATCTACCCATTTGCTATTGGAGTGACGCAGTGTGCTCTGTATCGCTGGCAGGAACACAGTAATAAAAGTGAACAGCAGACGTTTTGGAAGAGAACCATTACCTTGATTCTCTAATGAGTTTTGTTTTTCAAGACATTTTCTGTAACAGAGATTTATAACGGAAGAAACCTCAAATTAAGATGACTGGCTCTTCAGAGTGTTATTTTTACTGAGAGTGATTAAAATATTTCCTCTCTAGTTCTGTAGCTGGACTTTAAGTTGCCCTTTTCCAGTATTTCCTTTTGCCTTCCATCGCAGAAATTTCATTTCTTGCTTATTTTCTTCTCTTTCACTTCTAACTCACTCCATGGTCCCACCCAACCCCATGACAAATTCGGCTTTGACTGTGCTCGATTTTGAGTTTCCCAGAAAGCAGGGCCCGAGACAGAGGGAATAGGTGCTATTGCCAAAGGATGCATGAGTGAGCAAGAAGGGAGAGACGTGGGAAAGGAGGAAGACTTAAGGTGAAGGTGTATTTGACACTGTTGTTTGTTGAGTGTGACTGGTTGCTAGATCCATGGAAAAAAACAACCAAGAAGCTGAAGAAAGTGCCTTGCAGCCAACTTGAGTAAAGGGAGGAAATTCCTTCAGTGGATCCTATCTCTGATTGTTCAAAGGTCGCCCATCCCATGGAGCTTTGCACTTCTAGTGATGCACCTATGGAAATAGGCATCCCATTGGTTCTCCCGGGGAAATCAGCAAGAAAGCCCTGTGCAGAAGTAGGGGTGCTGTCAGAGAATGTCTGTTAAGAAGCCAGCCAGAGTTCTTACGAGCTGGTTGTCACCTCAGCAGCTGGAACAGAAGGCAGTTGAAGCCTAGAGGATGTCAAAAGCTGCCCAAGATGTGTCCAGCACACATTGCAATTGCTTCCTGTAAATTGTCAGTCTGTGCAGAAGCACAAGTGAGACTTGTCTCTGCAATTGAGGACTTAAAATAGTCTTGGAAACATAGTCTTGGGACTATGAACTTATGTTGTAAGAGATTGCTAATTCAATCCTGGTCGAGCAAGTAGAAAACAGAGATCATAGATGTTTCATTCTGCATTCCCAATATGAAACATAAAGTTTGCCACAAAACAAACGCTCAACACAACTTGTAATAATAGTGACTTTATGCATAAATTGCATTTTAGGACAACTAGAACTTACAAATATAGTCATTAAAAAAAACTGTGATAGGGCCGGGCGCGGTGGCTCAAGCCTGTAATCCCAGCACTTTGGGAGGCCGAGGCGGGTGGATCACGAGGTCAAGAGATCGAGACCATCCTGGTCAACACGGTGAAACCCCGTCTCTACTAAAAATACAAAAAATTAGCTGGGCATGGTGGCGCGTGCCTGTAATCCCAGCTACTCAGGAGGCTGAGGCAGGAGAATTGCCTGAACCCAGGAGGCGGAGGTTGCGGTGAGCCGAGATCGCGCCATTGCACTCCAGCCTGGGTAACAAGAGCGAAACTCCATCCCAAAAAAAAAAAAAAAAAAAAAAAAACTGTGATATATTTTATGACACTAGTTGCTATGGCATGATAAATCAAAGTAGCAGGTTTAGTCTTCGACATGTTGGAGTCATTTAAGAAGCCTATTCCTAACTGTCATTTCAACTCAGAAGTTGCTGGAGTTTGTGTGTCCATTTTCATCTGACTAGTCTGGCCTATTCAAGCCCAAAGTCTCAGATAGGGAGTGATGTTATCTAATACCGCTTGAAGGTACTTTCGATAGTTAGCTCAGAGAATAGCCACTTGTGCTTTTTTGTATTGAGCTGCCTTAGGGACTCTTATCTAAAATGTTTCACTAAGAACCCTAAGCTACTGTTCACAAACAGAATGTTAAAAAATAATCAATTAAGAGCAATATTACATTGGGCCAAGTTCATTTGTCTTTCTTTATTACAATTTTTCCTGCTATTTGTTGTTTTTTGTTTGAAAGGGAAGTGAATTATGCATACACTGAGTTTTAGGAAATATTTAGCTGTTAGATATTTAAAACATAATCAAATCCATATTGCTATAGAAATCTTAATTTATATTCATGATTAAATTACAACTAAAAATTTGCATTTCCTTCTAGTAAAATTCAAGCAACTGATTTCTTTCAAGTCTGATAATAACACCTTTTCATTAGATCTTTTGTGCTCTTTTAACATTTTATTTTGCAAAATACATCCCACATTGTTAGAGATAAAAGGATTTTGAAACCATCTTTGAATAAAATTTAAGATGGATGTCTTTATTTATCCAGTAGCGGAAATGAGAAAAACAAACAATCTTGTACTCCTAAATCTTCATTTAAAGACTTAATTGTCCATAAAATCTGCTGAATTCACCTATCCAGTTGATAGGAAGATTACTTTCTTGTTTTTCTTAATTGTTGTTTTAGAAATACAAGAGTGGAAATGAGCATGCATTTTGATGAAACATGAGCACCCAAAATGAGTATTCATGGGTCCACTTCCTCACTTGTCCCAGTATCTACATCATTTGGTTGAGGGACTTTGAAGTTTCTCCCATGTAAGGAGTAGAATGTATTTTCCCACCCTTTGACTCTGGGTTCTACCGTATAACCAAGAGAAATAGCTAGGAGTCACTGTGCCTGTCCAAACCTGGGAAAGCACATGCAATAGGTCTTACGTATTTCTGCTTTCCTTCTTTTGCCTCTGACACTGCCAGAAGGCGAATGTGTCCAGGTGAGGCCACTGGCTCCAGGAAAAAGATGAAAAACACGAGGAGCAAAGCCGTTCATCCCCACTTCTCCACCTGAGCCACACACTGGCAAGCTGGTCAAGATCTGCAGAGCCCAGCCTAGCCTAGATAAGATGACACCTCTACCACCCAGTCAATCCACAAACATATAAGCTATTGATATAATGCTAATAATTCTTATTTAAAACTACTATGTTTGGGGATAGAGAACTGATAATATGTATGTGTTTACTACCCACTGTCATCATGAACTAACTTTAAAATACAAATATTATTGTCAGTATGTTTAATAGTATTTCTGCAAAAATTTTAGCTAATATTTGCCCTGTAGCTCTGATATGACTAGCGATGTAGAAATACTACTCTTGTTTCTTTGCCGAAGGATTCTCTAGAATGTACATATCCAGATGGTACCAAAATAAATTCAATTTCATTTCATTCCATGAGGAATCTGAAAGTGCTATCCTTCACAGTAGCTTGTACATCCTTAGCAAAATTGTGCAAGTTTACACAGAGCATTTGTGGTATAACATTATTCACAATGTTGGTTTTCATTAATCTATCTACCTTATTTATTACACATTTGTTGAATGCCTGCTTTCTCTAGATCTAAAAATATAAGTGTGAAGGGAACAGCCACTATATTTAAAAATAATACATCATTAGAGAAATCAAATGTAAGTTAACTTTTACATAATATATGAGCAATGTGAAAACTTGATGTCATTTTGGCGAGTGTTTAAATAGATATGTTTAGAAACTGAGAAAGGTGACATTTTTCAAAAGATATTTGACATGGTAGTCATTTTTATGTAGATTGAATTAATTTCTCTTTTTAAAAACTATAAGAGAAAATATATGTCCTAGATTTCAATTTTAATACTATTGAAAATTTTCAGCAACAGTTTTTAAACCACCATATAAAATCAGTCACAGATTTAAAAAGTCAAAATTTTCCTTTTTAAATTGACTTTTTCCTGTATTCATTTAATGTGTCTTCCCTTGAAGCCAATCTATTTCAAGACCTAAAAAAGTCTTGTTCATTGTAGAGTCTCAGAAATTATTTCCCAAATGCATAAATCATTAAATATCATTTCATTTATAGGATACCTAGATTTGACTATAGTGCAATGTTTTTAAAGAACTATTTTAGGGCTGCAAATGTGAAAAACATATGCTACAAGAAACTGTGCCCAGATCCCAGGGAGTGAAGCCAAAGCTTCCTTTTTCATATTTGCCACTGTTAATTGCTAATCAAATAATCAAATAATTCCTCAGGCGTGCATTCCTCAGGCGTGCGTCTAGTCCTTGTTTTATCTGCTGCTGGGTCACGGCACCTTTAACTGGGACATAGCCCTAGGAAAACCTTTCTTCCTAGCCCCCATCTAAATTGTTTGTAGATAGAAAGGAACTCCCTATTTCCCAAGCCAAGATAGCAGAGTCTCACACCACCTCTCCCATTACAGAAGCAGGGAGAGGGCAGTATGGATGTTGAACTGTGGCACTTCAGCATCAAGTTACCTTAATTCAGATCCAGCCTCCACCCCTCACTCTTTGTGACCTTAGGTAAGTTACTTAGCACTCTGTTCCTTGGTTTCCTCATATGAAAAATGGGGATTATAAAAAGATCTAAACCTCTAGGCTATCGTGAGACTTTAATGATTTCACACATGCAAGGCACGTAGGACAGTGTGGTTGGTGCCAAGAGTTAGCACTCCGCTAAAGCAAGCTGTGAGTTTTCCCTCCCCTATTCCCGACTTTCACTGCCATTCTTGGATTTCCTCCTTTATTTCAGTGTACTACTTAGAGAATCAGTTCTATCTCCATGGCTTTGGGTCTGTACTTTTTAATCGTCCATCTCTATCGGCTCTTTCTTTGGCACATTAACAGCAGAGCATATCTTCCTTGTATAAAAAGGGCTGGGGGCAGTGGCTCACACCTGTACTTCTAGCACTTTGGGAGGTCAAGGTGAGAGGTTTGCGTGAGGCCAGGAGTTGAAGACCAACCTGGGTAGTATAGCCAGATCCCTGCCACTACAAAAAATACAATTAAAAAAAAGTTAGCCAGGCATGGTAGTGTACATACCTATAGTCCTAGTCACTCAGAAAGCTGAGGTGGGAGGATCATTTGAGCCTGCGAGGTCTGGGTTTTAGTGAGTTATGATTGTGCCACAGCACTGCAGTCTGGGTGACAGAGTGAGACTCTGTCTCAGGAAAAAAAAAAAAAAAAGCCTCTGTAAATAGTTTTACTTTCTGAGTAAAGAATGGGGCCCCATATCCAAAGAGGACCTAGCTTGCCTTCTGCGCTCTTTTCTTGCAGACAACCTCACCATCTTAAACACTAGGAGTGTTTACTAAGAATTTATGGCCTACAGAAGTGGTCAGAGCATTCTGTAATATAATTCAGGTGCAGAGACTTAGAAACAATGCACTATTTCAAGTAAATGTTGCCTTCTTCATTTGTAGGGATAGGCTCTGGAGACTCCTGTGAAAAGAAAACATAATTTGCCTAGATGCAAAATGCTTCAGTCTGTTCTTTCCCCTAAACATCTCCAACTTTCAATGCTCTATTTTATTACACCAGGGAAGAAAACTCAATCGCATGCTATTGTGACTTTTGTGGTTACATTCTCAATTTGCTCTCTTTGTTCCTGGGCTAGGGGAAAACTGTGCTTCATGACAGAAGCAGTGGAACTCACTAGGGTCCTTCATGGGGCAAATAGTAAAATCCTCAAGGCCTAAATCCTACAAAGGAATGGTTTTTGTATGCTAAGCTGACATACAAAATATTTTCCCAGCCAAAATTTTTTTTTTCTTATATAGTTAATGGCTTTAAACGGAATAAAGTACCTTTTTCTCGAAATCATATGCTGATGATGGTAACAGGAAAAGATTCTGAGGACGAGGGATATATCCTACAGCACTGTCACAAGTACCTCTGTGGTCCAAAACATATTTTCTGGGCAAGTGTTGAGGCCCTGAGGGCATCAGGAGCACGAAAACCAAAGCACTGTTTCTTTAATATAGGGAATAAGAGAATCATATTTTCATAACCTTTCTAATTTTTCTGAGTTAATTTATGTTAACAGCCCAAACTGAGGGGAACAATTAATAGGTTTGTATCTTCAGGTAGAACTCAAGTGATTAACAGCTTGAAATCCAAAAATCTGTCCTTGCTGATGCTGGTTGGAGGCATTTTACCTGGTTGGTGGCCAGAACCTCTATTAGATTTTGTCACAGATCATAAAATGGGCCTGAGTGCCCTGGATCCACAGCGTACAGTGGATGGAATGTGTTAATGGAATAAAAACAGCATCTGACAATTCCATTTTCTGGGAATAAATTCATTGCAATATATTCAGTATATTCTTCATTATTAAACACTTTAGTAAACAATGTGAACAGTTGAAGACACGTATGGAACTAAAAAAAATGTGTTTGATTGTCCAGTGTGTCTATGCGTGCACGTGAAAACACACACACTCCAGTTCTTTTTCTATGATTTTATTGCAAATGCTCCCCCTCACTTTTTTTTTATGGAGTCTCACTCTGTCACCCAGGCTGGAGTGCCGTGGCGCCATATCTGCTCATTGCAACCTGTCCCTCCTAGGTTCAAGCGATTCTCCTGCCTCGGCCTCCCGAGTAGCTGGGATTACAGGCACGTACCACTAGGCCTGGCTAATTTTTGTACTACTAGTAGACACAGGGTTTCACCATGTTGGCCAGGCTGATTTTGAGCTCCTGACCTCAGGTGATCCACATGGCTTGGCCTTCCAAAGTGCTGGGATTACTGGCATGAGCTGCCCCGCCTGACTGCTCCTTTGTTTTAATTTTACAATTTCCATTTAAAAATATGAAGGACAACTAAGTGTTCCTGTTAGAAGCATTGTGATAAATACAAAAGTGTGGATGCCTTTAGCACAGATTCCTAACAACTGCAGAATAGTTCCATCTTTATTCCTTCTAGGATCTTAAATTGATCCCCATATACAATACAAGAAACAGAGGTACAGACCTAAAATAGGACAACCAAATGGACAGTAACTCTAAAAAATCCCACCTGTTTTGATAGAGTTTTAATGGAGCTTCAAAAAATGAGTCTAATGTATTCAGTATAAATAATGCATCTTTCTAATATGAAATGTACAAGTGTTTTTTTTGGGGGGGGCCTCGATCAGAAGTCATCTTTCTAATATGAAATTGTATCAGAGTCACTTACATAAAATTTTAATATACACATTATTGGGATACATCAATTAGGCATCTAATGATATGTATTATAGATAAAAAACAGTGTCAAAATACTTCAGATATGTTATAGTTTATTGTCTTATGAAGCTGCTGTCATCTGCTGAAGCATGTTTCTCATTATTTCTAGACATTTGCTAAGAAGTGGGTTGCTAGCACCGCTTAAAAGAGCCCCTGTATGAATTCGACCTAAGTTTCCTCTAAATAAAGTACCTTTTGTTATGCTCCATTATGCCATTCTTGCAAACTCTGTTAACAGACTCATCTTTAAAGACAATTGATTAAAACAGGCACAGCTGGTTGCTATGATGTTGGCTGCTGAGGAGATGTTCGTGTGTGTGTGTGTGTGTGTGTGTGTGTGTGTGTGTGTGTGGTTGTAAACTTGCCCACCCATCCTTGCTGGCTTTGCTTTATCACAAGTGCAAGAAAGGAAAATCTATATTACAGCAAAGCAACGTTCGGTAAACTTTGATACTTTCCCAGCCTGAGAATTAAGTAACAAGTTATAGCTAGGCTTATTATAGAAATTAATAGGGTGAGATAATAAAGCTTTCAAAATGGTTCAGTCTTTAATTTGAAGAGCACAGGTAGAATTTGGTAATTTTGTTTTTCTTCAAGTTAAATGCCTATTCAGGAGAAAAATGCAAAGGAAGAGATCATCAGCTTAACAAAAGGAGTACGATTATACGGAAGCTCTTAAGGCAACATTTTGTCAAGGCCTGATTCCCTGGGCCCCTCTGCTGTAGCTCCCTATGTGGACTTACTATACAACAAAAGCAAGTTACTCGTTTGGCAAAGGCAGACTACTAGATGCAGCTTGGAGACAAAGGAGCAGGCGTCATCAAGGCAGCTCATTCTGAGGTTCCAGAGAACAGGCGGAGCTGAGAGGCAGGACAATCTGGATGCAAATTCTAGGGTTTGGCTTATAGACTTTGAATGTGAAGCACTGCAAATTAACTAAAGGAAGTTTTATTATTTGAAAAGCCCCATTTTGAAAAAGTAGCAGTCTGGGATTCATCTTGTCCTAGTGCCCTCCCCTCGTCTATTATGCCATTTTAACAAGATGTGAAAGGCAAAAATGACACAGCTCAGTTTCTCTGATACATGATTGGATAGAACAGGGGCTAAGATCCATCCTCCCCAGGAGAAGGGCCAGAGAGGGCTGGAACTGAGTACTCAGGTCCCCACTGTCCCCAGAATGTGTCATAAGCAATAAAACACTGAACACACTGCACTGTCTTTCCTTTCTTCCCATTAAAAATGGAAGTGTCCATCATGGTTTATCAATTGTCCCATTGTCACTATATATTAGATGTGTTGGGGGAGGGTATCAATAAAATGATCATTTGTCTGTAGGTAACTGAGCAATGAGGAGCCACTGGTAGATATCATAGAAAAAAATGCACATTGGCCGGGCGCGGTGGCTCACGCCTATAATCCCAGCACTTTGAGAGGCCAAGACGGGTGGATCATGAGGTCGAGAGATCGAGACCATCCTGGTCAACATGGTGAAACCCCGTCTCTACTAAAAATACAAAAATTAGCTGGGCATGGTGGCGCATGCCTGTAGTCCCAGCTACTCGGGGGGCTGAGGCAGGAGAACTGCTTGAACCCAGGAGGCAGAGGTTACCGTGAGCCGAGATCGCGCCATTGCACTCCAGCCTGGGTAACAAAGAGCGAAACTCCGTCTCAAAAAAAAAAAAAAAAAAGAAAAGAAAAAAATGCACATCACCCAAGGTCTTGGACAGAGACCTGGGACAGTGCATGGGCCAGACCTCAGCAGGATCAGTAGCTTTTAGATGCATGTGGGGAAGTTGCATTACTTTATTAAGGATTATTTTTAATGTTATATATAGGAGAATGGTGTGTGTTGTGTGTGTGGTGCATGGGTGTAGATGCTTAGAAGGCAGGGATAAAATGTAGTTACAGTTTTGTCTGCTGAACTTTTTCCCTTCCTTTGGGAATCCTTATGTGGTATTTGTAAGACTGTCCGTCACATGCGCTGGCCTCATGGGCCCCTGATGTCACTGGGCAAATCATGACATGCTACCCCTGAATACATTGATCCATATGTGGATGGGCACAAGAAGAGCCATCTGTAGACCTCAAGGAGACTGATGTGGGAACATGGGAGCATGAAGGTGCTGGGAGCATCTTCCAGGTACAGAGGGATGGCCTTCAGAGAGAAAGAGAGGTTTAAACATTCAAGGAATTTAGCCATACCCCATGCTTTATCTAGGCCTTCAGCTTTCCAGGGAGATGCACCAGTAAATTACCTGCCATATTATTTCCCTGTTGCTGCTGTAATGCATTATCACAAACTTATAAAATTTATCTGATAGTTCTGGAGGTCAGAAGTCTGAAATTGGTCTTACGTGGCTAAAATCAAAGTGTCAGCAGAACTGTGTTCATCCTGGACGGCCTAAGGAAAAATCCATGTCTTTCTCTTTTCTAGTTTTTGGAGATTTGGGCTCATGACCCCTTCCTCCACCTTCAAAATTAGTCATTTAGCATCTTCAAATTTCTCTCTCTCTCTCTCTTACTTTGCTTCCAATGTTATATTACCCTCTCTGACTCTGACCCTTCTACAACCTTCTTGTGATATGACCCTTGTGATTATATTGAGTTTGCTCATTTAATCCAGAAAAATTCCATCATGTTAAGATCCTTAACTTAATCACGGTTTCAAAGTCCCTTTTGCCATCACAGATTCCAGAGATCTGAAGAACAAGGACATACTTAGGGCAGCATGTTCCGCCTCCCACATCTGTCCTCAGCTGGTTTGAATTGAGATTTTGTCCCTTTTTTTCTTTTTTTGAGATGGAGTTTCACTCTCATTGCCCAGGCTGGAGTGCAATAGCTTAATCTCGGCTCACTGCAACCTCTGCCTCCTAGGTTCAAATGATTCTCCTGCCTCAGCCTCCTGAGTAGCTGGGACTATGGGCATATGCTACCACGCCTGGCTAATTTTTTGTATTTTTAGTAGAGATGAGGTTTCTCTGTGTAGGTCAGACTGGTCTCAAACTCCCAACTTTAGGTGATCTGCCTGCCTCAGCCTCCCAAAGTGCTGGGATTACAGGTGTGAGCCACCACACCCGGCCTGGATTTTGTCACTTTTATCCAGGAGAATCCTGATTGAGACCCAAGTATTCTGCTTTTTAATTTCCCTTAGAGGTCAAATAACTCTTAATGATATATTGCCTCCTGCATTCAGTGCATAGTGTAAATTTTAGAAAACAGAGACACTGAGAAGAAGTGACAGTGGAATGTGAATTATTTGTATTTTAATTCTCACTAGAGCAAGATATATATTAGCTTTCAGGCTTGGTTCACTCATTTATGATATACAGACAGCAACTCCTGCTTTGTCTGATTCACAAAGTGATAGTGAAAATCAAATGAAATAAAAAACACTAAGTCCAAACTGCATGCATGAAGAAGTTTTATTATTTTATCTCACGTAGGCGTCATCTTATAATTAGCCATTGACTCACTAATATTTCTTTTAAAAAACATCAGAGAGATAAACTATATATTTGCTGTGTACAACATGATGTTTTGAAATGTATATACATTGTGGAATGACTAAATCTTGCTAACTAGCCTGTGTTACCTCACATAGCTGTCATTTTTGTGTTGAAAATAATTTACACCCACTTTCTTAGCATTTTTCAAGAATATATTATCAACTAAAGTTATCTTGGTGTATAATAGATTTTTTGAGCCTATTCCTTCTATTTAAGTGAAATTTTGTATCCTTGGCCCACATCTCCCCAACCCACCCTTTATCCTTGGCCCCTGCTAACCACATTCTGCCTTCTACTTCTATGAGATCAACTTTTTTAGGTTTCACGTATGTGTGACGTCCTGTGGTACTTGTCTTTCTGTGACTGGCTTATTTCATTTTGCATAATGTCTTCCAGATTCAGCCATGTTGTCACAAATAACAGGATTTCATGTTTTTATGGCTGAGTAGTATTCTATTATGCACATAGGCCATATTGCTTTATCCATTCATTCATTGGGAGACACTTAGGTTGATTCCATATCTTGGCTTTTGTGAATAATGCTGCAATGAATACGGGAGTTAAGATATCTCTTTGACATACTGTTTTTATTTCCTTTAGATATAATCTATATATCCAGTAGTGAGCTTGCTGAATAATATGGCAATTTCTATTTTTAATTTATTGAAGAACTTCCATATTGCTTTCATAATGGCAGTACTAACTGATGAAGACATTCCTATCAACCATATGCAAGTGTTTTCTTTTCTCCACATATTTGTAAACACTTATCATTTATGTATTTGATAATAGCCATTCTAGGCTGAGTGCAGTGGCACATGCCTGTAATCCCAGCACTTTGGGAGGCTGAGGTGGGTGGATCACCTGAGGTCGGGAGTTTGAGACCAGCCTGACCAACATGGAGAAACCCTGTCTCTACTAAAAATACAAAATCAGTTGAGCGTGATGGCACATGCCTGTAATCCCAGCTACTTGGGAGGCTGCGGCAGGAGAATTGCTTTAACCCGGGAGGCAGGGGATGTGGTGAGCCGAGATCGTGCCACTGCACTCCAGCCTGGGCAACAAGAGGAAAACTCCATCTCAAAAAAAAAAAAAAAAAAGATATTAGCCTTTCTAACAGGAGTGAGGTGAGGACTCATTGTGGTTTTCATTTGCATTTCTTTGATCACTACCGATGTTGAGCACATTTGCATATAAATACCTATTGACCATTTATATGCCTTCTTTTGGAAAAAGTCCATTCAGTTCCTTTGTCTATTTTTCATTGGGTTATTTGTTTTCTTATTATTAAGTTCTTTGAGTTCTTTATAGATTTTTGATATTAACGCCTTATCACGTGTACATATAGTTAGCAAATATTTTCTTCTGTTCTGTAGGCTGTCTCGTCACTTTGTTGTATCCTTTGCTGTACGGAAGCTTTTTGATTTGATGTAATCCCATTTATCTATTTTTTCTCTTGTTACTTATTCTTTTGGAGTCATCCAAAAAGTCACTGTTCAGACCAATGTCACGTAGCTTTCCCCCTATGATTTCTTGTAGTTTCATGGCTTTAGGTCTTACATTTAAGTCTTTAATCCACTTTGAGTTGCTATTTGTGTACGGTATGAGATAAGGGTCTAATATCATTCTGCATTTGGAAATCCAGTTTTCCAAACACCATTTATTGAACAGACTGTCTTTCCCTGTTGTATGTTATTAATGTCTTTGTTGAAAAATCAGTTGGTTGTAAATGTATTGATTTATTTCTGAGCTTTCTGTTATGCTCCACTGGTCTTTGTGTCTGTTTCTATGCCAGTACCATGCTGCTTTGATTTCTGTAGCTTTGTAGTATATTTTGAAACACACACTAATATTAACTGTAGTTTTTGAGCATGGATCTTGCTATAATTGCTTTTACGTATTTCCTTTGCCTAATTAAAAAAAAAAAGATATTCAGATGTCCTCAAGTTAAAGAAAATAGAGAATATGCAATTTCCTCCTTTACTCCACCTCAAAATCCATTTGGGGGTAAAGCTAAACAAGAAAAATTGAAGAAAAAACAACATTATCATGGAAGTAGGAAAACAAACACATCCCAACACCACAAAAGGGGAGGAGGTGTTGAATATTGTGAAATTGCTTAGAGAGAAGTGAGTATGGGGAGCCGAAATACTGTCTTTCACATATCAGGAGGCTTGCGATTCCCCTGATATCCTGTTAAATTCAGGATGACTGTTTTTTGTTTACTTCAGAGAAATGGGGTACAGGAATGTGATGAGGCTACAGACGAGATGGGAAATGTCTCTGTAGAGATCAACACCTCAGCATGAAAGAAGAGATGCTGATGAAGGAAAACTGTGCTGCAGCACATTTTATAATCAACTTATTTTATAATCTAAGAGACTGGGGCTGCTTGCCCTAAAGAGGGTGGGAAGGTAGATAACAGTTGCCAGGACAAAGTTAATAAAAAGAAATTTGCTGAGACCGCTGTGTCATGGATGCTAAAACAGAAGGGAGACATGACCCAAAGACAGAATACATAACAATTCTGATGAGAGTGTGTTGGACATGGTAGCACATCATATCCAAATTGATATTGATGCCTCTATGAGAATATGAATGAGAAATGATTTGGTGAAAACCCATCAGAAAAGAACTAGCATGGTTGAGCAGTTACCCCCACCCTCACTGGCCAAAAGAGATGAGAAATTAAAATATAGGAAGAAAAAGAATGTACACCATAAAAATATTGCTCAGTAAGGAAGAGGGACAGGTCATCAAAATAATTTACATAAACAAAATCTCCTTAAATAAATTCCTTAAAGAAGAGACCAAAGTATTTAAAGAAAAGGCTATGTGACAAACAAGAAAGTACAGTGAGGAAAAAATTAATGTATTGTAGAGATGAAATCAATCTGTCTCTTAAAGTAATTCTCAAACATAAAATTGAGCATCATTTTTCCTCCTGAACCAGAGCTTGAATTTGTGTTATAAAAAGGCATGTCTTGAGTTCGTACTGTGAAAATATACAATTTGGTGTACAAAAAAAGTTAATGTTAAATTTTATTGTATCATTTAAAAGGTAGGTTTCATTATTAGTTAGATGGAATGAAGCCAACTGTTAGGAGATGACTACTTTTGAATAGTTTGTTGCCTATAGATCCTGAGAAGAGGGGACATGCTATTCCATGTAGAGCCACATGGAATTCCACGCTGAGCCACGTGGAGAAGCATGTGGCCCAGGATGAGTCAGGTGGCAGAGGGAGTGAGGGCAAAATGTAAGCAAGAGCCTTCATTATGGTTTATGTACGAAAGAACAGCTAAGACGGGATAAGCAGGCTTTGGATTAGCTAGTTTGAATAGTCCCTGCTCTGAGTGTAGGAGCTGCCCCTAGTTGTCTGGGACCCGGTCCTAGGGAATACTGATCTGAATATGAGAGCCCTCTGAGAGCTTGACAAAGGAGGTAGCTGGGGTATGGCTTTTGGGTTGGTTGGTGTGCTTATTATAGACACATTGACAGATGAGATGTTTGCTGTTGAGGTAGGAGACCCAGGCATCTAGGATCACCTCCCCCTTGATTTCCACACTGCATTTCAATAGAAGAAAAGGCTGGCCAACTGGTGCCTCCTATATTGCCTTCCTGTAAATAGTAGGCATGGTGTGGGGGAAATCTCTCCGGAGACACTGTTTTTACTTAAACAAGATCAAACCCCTCCCATACTCCTTCGTTGACAAAGACCCTTTCATATGTGATTTCTAAAACTGTAAACCCAAGACCCTTTCACTTGTAATTTCTAAGGCTGTGAACCTAAGATTCTTTCATGTGTAATATCTAGAGTACAAGCCTATATAAAGACAGAGCTTCCCTTTTTTAGGCAAGCTTGGTGGTTAGACAAATTGTTGCCTAGCTCCTGGGCCGTAATAAAACCTCTTCCTTCCTAGTTGGCATCCGAGAGGTCTGTTTCTCATGGCCGCTCCTGCTTCACTATCTCTAAGAATCAGCTAAACCTGAAAGGGCCAGTCTCTACCAGGATGTTCCAGGTTATAGATGTCAAAGCATCAAAAATTAAGAAATAAAAAACAACCAAGATTAATATAGTATATAGTAGGAAGGCTTTTTAAAAATTTTTTTAAATTTTATTTGTAGTAGGAAGGCTTTTAATAAAGTACTAATTGAAATCCAAAAAAATTGTTGATAGCACAGTACAGTGACTATGGCCAATAATAATGTAATTGTATAGTTTTAAATAACTTAAAGAGTATAATTGGATTGTTTGTAACTAAATAAATACTTGAGGGGATGGAAACCCCATTCTCCGTAATGTGCTTATTTTACATTGCATACCTGTAGCAAAACATATCAAGTACTCCTTAATTATATATACTTGTTATGTACCCCTCAAAATTTTAAAAAATAATGTTCAAAAATTAAAAAAGTAAACAAGCAAATACTTTGCCATACTATGCCAATATTGTTTATTATATTCAAAATATAATATTTATTAAACTCTACTATAATTACGCTATATATCAGTCATGAGTTATAGGGGACTATATTTTTGATAATTTCATACTGTAGTATTCAAAAAGAAGTTGTTTTGTCTTCAAATTTGATATTCTATGAATGTTCTGTTGAAAATTTTTACCTTTTCAAGGCAGAATGTCTATAATGCCTACTTTGAAAATTTGTATCTCACTTTATGTAAATTAGTTCCTGAACAAAAAGTAAAACTAATGAATTTTAATAACAAAAAATACTGAAAGAAATACATAGCTGGATATATTTTCATGCACATGCCCACGGAGACTCTAGGCTCATAAGAATTTGCATGTCATTGGAACCTGGGATGTGTGAAAATCTGGCTCCTAGCCTAAGGGATAAAAAGGACTTTAGGATTCCAGGCAAAAAGGTTAAAGACAAAGGGAAGGAATATTTATTAAGTCAGTGTGAGAACGTTCTCTTCTGCACTCAGTAACGTAAACGATTAAACTTACAATAGACTTTTTTATTTGTTAAATGCCTTTGATATTGAGAATCTTGGAAGTGACCATATGAGGAGGTAAAGAAGGAATAAGAAGCAAAACTAATTTATTTTACAGAAATGATTCGTCAGTTTATAGCACTGTGGAGACCATATAACTATGAGATAACTATTCAGTGGGCTTAATTCTCTCATTCAGATACTTGTTAACAGAGTTTTTAAAAATTCTCTGGTATTGTTCTGTAGGAGGCCAGCATTATTTTAAATTAGATATCTGTTCTTAAAGAAAGGCGCGGAAAATGTTTCTCATTGAAATCACAAATGGCACCCTATTGGGTGTGAGGACACACAGTCTGTAACACAGAAGTAAAATTCAAAATTTCCTTTATAAATCAGATAAATAAAATGAACCATCAAAATAGAATGAAATAGAAGGACACTATTGGTTCATTGTGGATTTCCAGCGTTAGTTTCTCAACTAAGAAATCAACATAAGGTCTCTGTAAACAAAGGACAAAACCTCTGCCCACAACATAGTTACTAGTAGCATGGAAATTGTTGATATAAAATCTATACATGCTCAACTTACTTCTAAGTGCCACGTGTATCAAATTATTTTAAAACTCTGTAATAAAGTTTTAACTATCTAATTTTTGTTGAGGATAAAGATCACCGTATTTAAAATGACTTTACAAAGGATTTAAAGCAAGTCACATTTCTTACTTTTACATCCGTGGTTTCATTTTGGAGAGCGAAAGATAATCTAAATGTCTAAAGTATTTGATAGGAAACACCTGCTTTTTCATGTACTAAATTCAGTGCATTCTTTGTACTTGGATAATATCTCAATTCCATTGATTTATGTTGAAATCCAACCAATAAACTAGTTTACGCCGGTAGGTTGGGAATGTTCTTAAAAAGGAATTGTAGAATTATTCATATATGACATGTTAGGGCAGAACATAAATTTCTATGTACATTATAAGCATGGGTCTTAATGATTATTTATGCTGCCTAGGCAAATAAGCAAATGAGACATTATCTCATCTGCTTTCTATAGAACTTAAGTAAGGAAGATAAGGTAAATATTGATGTTCACTTAAAAATAAATTTGGAGCTTAATAGAGGTAACTGTTCTAATAAGCTTAATAGAGGTAAGCTTATGAGAGGCAGGATATTATTTAAAAGGGCTCTAGGTAATAAACCTCGATGGGATCTTGTATGTTTTTTGACGCTAACTAGAAAGATGATATCACTTGGTATCTTGGACCTTAGCATTTGCTAGTGTTGCTGTTACCTGCCAATTACTTGTAAAATTTGTAATAATTCAGTTCTTCCTAGCCATTTCTTTGATTCCAGGATTCTTGCCATCACACAAATCCTCTCCAGCTCTGTCATTCATGTAAACATTTGGAGAAGTACCAGACGTACAGTGAGAATGTAATAAATACTTGCTATTAATATTGTGATCATTAGTATTATGAATCATTCAACAACTATGGGTTGAACACCTATGATCACCCTGCTGTATGTTAGATTTTAAAAAGGAGGAAAATGTAAAACGCACAGGCATGATTTCTGTCTGTATAGATCTTTCACAGTACTCTAACAGGGTTTCAAAAACCATCTATTCCGAATCCAATTCTCCCCGTCATGCTGTGGCAGCTGCTCATTTTTCATAGGATACAGTCCAGTTGCTCTGACGTGTCACACAAGGTCTTCCGTGATCTGACATTTCCCTACAACTTCAGCCTCACATATCCCTATTTGCTGTTTTCACGTTTTAGCTTTCAAAGCACCCATGCCTTCTAAGTCCCTTGTCCTACCTACAAATGAATGATACAGCATCTCATCTCTGTGTCTTTTTGTGTGCGATATTTTCCTTATTTGAAAGTCTCCAGAAACAACATAAAACTGGCTAATTGCTGCCTGGTCCTTTAAGATTCAGTGCAAATCCTACCTTTTGTAGGCAGGCTTCTCTGATTCTTTTCTCGTCTTCTGACCCTAGGCTGTGTGTTATTATTGAATCTGGCACGTTGGCTTATAACAGTGGGTTTCAGCCAAGGGTGATTTTACTCCAAAGGAGACAAAATGTCTGGAAACATTTTGGTTGTTAACAGTTGACGTGACGCTTCTGGCTTCGTGGGGTCTATGGGTCAGGGGTGCTGCTAACCATACGATAATGCAGAGAGCCTTTCCCAACAAAGAATTATCTGGTTTCACACATCATTACTGGTGGGGCTAGAAAACCTCATATGGATGAATTAGCCTTGACCATTAGGTTATAAGCTTTCATTGGCCAGAGGCTCTGTCTTATTTTCCGCATCAAGTCGAAAGCTTGAAACATGGTGAATTGATATTTTTATGAATAAATGAAAGTAGGAAAGGAGTGAAGTATACATGATTATATAAATAATTAGAAAGGCTTTATTCAATAATAAACATGAGGTCTGCACTTACACCAGTTGCAGTGCTTCCCAATGTGGAGATACAATTTTCGAGTTAAATGGGAGTTGGTGAAGGGAATGGGGATAGGGGACAGAGAAATGTGTATTTTTGATTACAGAATTAATCAGAATTTGTGATTAAAGTGCTAAAAACAAAAAAGGAAAAGAGAAAATATCGGAGTTCCATATTGACAGTGACATTTTCAACAGTTCTTAAACTGGGTGTGGTGGCTCATGCCTATAATACCAGCACTTTGGGAGGCTGAAGCAGGAGAATCACTTGAGGCCAGGAGTTCAAGACCAACCTAGGAAACATAGAAGACCTCATCTCTACAGAAAAAAACAAAAAAACTTAAAAAATTAGCCAGGTGTGGTGGGACATACCTGCAGTCCCAGCTACCCAGGAGACTGAGTAAGCTATGATTGTGACACTGCACTCCAGCCTGGGCAACAGAGTGAGATGCTGTCTCTTACAAAACAAAATGAAGCCTTTTAATATATGATGAAAGTGTTTGCATGATGTTTCTTATTGCAGTTACTCAAGATTAATGATGTACATAGTTTCAATAAATAATATTATTTTTCTTTGTGTTAAAATTAGAATTAACGTAAATTGCCTACATATAAATCCTACATTATTTTGTTACATTTTATAATCTGAAATTACTTTATTGATTCTTTAAGATGTGCCATCTCAGTCTTTCTCTCTCTTTATTCCAGGTAAAAAATTCTGTATAAGCAAATACTTTCTTTTTGTGATATTATTTTGTGTTAGGCAAAATATTCTCATGAAATAAGAACTACTTTAAGTCAACAGAAAGCCAAACTGTTTCTCTTTGCTGATGATATGATTCTATACGTAAACTCTCAAGATTCCACCAAAAGACTACTAGCACTGACATATGATTTTAGTAAGGTTTCAGGATACAAAATAAATGTGCAAAAATCAGTAGCATTTCTATACATAAATAATGTCCAGGCTGAGAGTAAAATCAAGAACACAATGCCATTTACAATAGTCAAAAAGAAAATGAAGCCTTGGAAGATAGCTAACCAAGGAGATGAAAGATGCCCCTTTAAAGAGAACTATAAGAAGACACTGCTAAAAGAAATCAGAGATGACACAAATAAATGGAAAAACATTCCATGCTCCTGGATTGAAAGAATGAATATCATTAAAATGGCTATACTGCTCAAAGCAATTTACAAATTCAGTATTATTCCTACCAAACTACCAATGTCATTCTTCACAGAATTTAAAAAAAAAACTATTTTAAAATTCATATGGAACAAAAAAGGATCCTGAATAGCCAAAACAATCCTAAGCAAAAAGAGCAAAGCCAGAGGCATAACTCTACCTGACTTCAAGCTATACTCCAAGTCCATAGTAACCAAAATAGCATGGTAATAGTACAGAAACAGACATGTAGGACAATGGAACCAAACAGAAAACTCAGAAGCAAGGCTGCACACTTAAGGCCATATGATTTTTGACAAGGCCAACAAAACCAAACAATGGGGAAAATGAATCCTTATTCGATAAACAGTGGTGGGATTACTGGCTAGCCATATGCAGAAGAATGAAACTAGACCCTCACCATGTTTTCTATACAAAAATTCACTCAAGATGGATTAAAAATTTAAACATAAGACCTCAAACTTTTAAAAACCCTAGAAGAAAACCTAGGAAATACTCTCTTGATATTGGCATTGCTAAAGAATTTTTGGCTAAATCCCCAAAAGCAATTGTCACAAAAACAACAATTGACAAGTGGGACCTAATTAAACAAAAGCGCTTCTGCACATCAAAAGGAACTATCAATAAACAGACAACCTACAGAATAGGGGAAAACATTTGCAAACTATGCATCCAGCAGAGATCTAATATGCAGTGCCTATGAGAAACTTACGTCAACAAGAAAAAAACAAAGAACCCCATTAAAATAATGGGCAAAAGACATGAATGGACACTTAAGACATAAAGTGGCCAACAAACATGAAAAAATGCTCAACATCACTAATCATCAGAGAAATGCAAAGTAAAACCACAATGAGATACCGTTTCATACCAGTCAGAATGGCTACTATGAAAAAGTCAAAAACAACAGCTGCTGGCATGGCTGCAGAGAAAAAGGAACGCTTATGTACTGCCAGGAGGATTGTAAATTAGCTCAGCCACTGTGCAAAGCAATTCGGAGATTTCTCAAAGAACTTGGAGCTACTGTTTGACCCAGCAATCCCATTACTGGGTCTATACCTAAGGGAAAATAGATCACCATATAAAAAAACACATACATACTTGTATGTTCATCACTGTGCTATTCACAATAACAAAAACATGGAATCAACCTAGTAAATGTGGTACATATACACCATGGAATACTACACAGCCATAACAAAGAATGAAAGCATGTCCTTTGCAGCAACATGGATGGAGTTAGAAGTCATAATCCTAAGTGAATTAACACAGAAACAAAACCAAATACTGCATGTTCTCACTTGTAAGTGGGAGCTAAACATTGAATACTCATGGATATAAGCATAGGAACAATAGACACTGCAGAATACATGAAAGGAGAGGCAGGGAGGGAGGGAGGGAGGTGTGGGTCAAAAAACTACCTAATGGGTCCTATGCTCACTACCTGGGAAGAATATACCCATGGAACAAACCTGCCCATGTACCTCCTATATCTAAAATAAAAGTTGAAAAAAAAAAAAAAAAGAGGGATCTACTTTAAACTGTCAACCTGAAATCAGATGGAAACAATTTTGCAGTTGAAAATAGTTCTTTAAATTTTCATGCCTTTCTGAAGTGTATTATTTCAATCAATATCAGCCAGGAAAGCATTGAATTACTACCAAAAACAATTCTTAAAATACTTCCAAGTTTGGTAGGAAAAACTCCCCAAACAGAAAAGGCTGGAAATCTCATGGTAGAAAAGTAATGTTAAAAAGCTGTCAGAAATTAGAGAATCCTGGACCTCAAATTCTGCAATCGAAAATCATGGCTACTTAACTTTTTAAATAATACCACATTTTCCTAAAAATGGTTAACTAAAGGTGCAATGAGAAATCCCCATACCTGCTAATGGCTAAATGAGAAAACTCATTGACGTAACACATTTCCATGACATTACATTCTAGAATTGAAGGGTTTTTTCCCCTCTACTTTTCAGATTCCTGTAATGTAACTTTTTCTCCCACATTCTTTTTTAGCTTTTTTAACCTTAAAAAAAAAAGATTTGTGACATTTTTACATATGAATAGTCTTTACTTTTTGTGTTTTTCCCTTATAAGCAATAAAATTAACTAAAATTATTCATCAATGAAAGACTCTATGTACAGGATGCTTATACGATTTGTACCTTAAAATGTTTTAAATAATTTACAGCTGGGTGTGGTGGCTCATGCCTGTAATCCCAGCACTCTGGGGGGCCAAGGTGAGCAGATCACCTGAGGTCGGGAGTTGAAGAGCAGTCTGACTAACATTGAGGAATGTTTCTACTAAAAATACAAAATTACCCAGGCATGGTGGTACACCCTTGTAATCCCAGCTACTCAGGGGGCTGAGGAGGAGAATTGATTGAACCTGGGAGGCGGAGGTTGTGATGCACCAAGATTTCACCATTGCACTCCAGCCTGGGCAGCAAGAGCAAAACTCTGTCTCAAAATAAAATAAAATAAAATAATTGAAATCCCCATTTTCATCTGCACAAGTAGCATGTTTTCTGAACTCTTTCTTCTTTGGCAAAAAAGAACTTGAAAGACTCTGCTTTTTAGTGATACCTATTGATTATCACTTAATTGTAGCTATATAAAAATTTGTGACCCAAAATGTGTACATAGGTGAAGTAACAGTTAAGATATAGTGGCTTACAGTAATTTAATATTTGTTAGTAGTAGGATGATTAATGGCTACCCAAAGATAGCAAGCTTAATCCCTGGAACCTATATGGAAAAAGGGTTTTTGCAGATGTGATTAAGTTAAGGATCTTGATATTACCCTGTATTATCAGTATACAATCAGACTTGTTCTAATAAGATAGAGACAGAGGAGGATGTGATATATACAGAAAAGAAAAAGGCACTTGCACACAAGGAGAAAGCAATGTGACCCTGCAGGTGGAGACTGGAATGATGCGACCACAAGCTAAGGAATGCCAGCAGTCACCAAAAGCTGAAAGAACAGATTCTCTTTTAGAGCCCCCGTAAGTTCTGTGACCCTATTGACTTAATTTTTGGTTTTTTGTTTTGTTTGTTTTTTCTTTGAGACAGAATCTCGCATGATCACAGCTCACTGCAGCCTTGAACTCCAGGGCTCAGGTGATTCTATCTCCTTAGCCTCATGAGTAGCTGGGACCACAGGCATGTGTTATCACGGCTGGCTAATATTTTTGTATTTTTTTTTTGTAGAGACAAGGTTTTGTCACGTTACTCAGGCTAATCTCGAACTCCTGGGCTCAAGCCATCCTCCTGCTTCAGTCTCTCAAAGTGCTGGGATTACAGGTGTGAGACACTGCACCAAACCCCTGTTGACATCTGATTTTGGTCTGGTGACACTGATTTCAGGTTTCTGCCCTAGAACAATGAGAAAACAAGTTTCTGTTAAGGCCCATATGTGTGATAATTTGTTATAGTAACTGCAGGAACCTAGTATAAATTTATCACATGGTCGGGCATGGTGGCTCAAGCCTGTAATCCCAGCACTTTGGGAGGCCGAAGTGGGTGGATCACGAGGTCAAGAGATCGAGACCATCCTGGTCAACATGGTGAAACCCCGTTTCTACTAAAAATACAAAACATTAACTGGGCATGGTGGTGCGTGCCTGTAATCCCAGCTACTCAGGAGGTTGAGGCAGGAGAATTGCCTGAACCCAGGAGGCGGAGGTTGTGGTGAACCAAGATTGTGCCATTGCACTCCAGCCTAGGTAACAAGAGTGAAACTCCATCTCGGGAAAAAAAAAAAAAAAAATTATCACATGGCATGAAAACATATCTTAAGAAATAAAGGCAATTAAAGATAATAAAATAAATACTCCATTCATTGGTTCATGCAGGAATGTGAATGAGGCCAATTCCCTAGTATATATATAGAAATGTGGAATCAGATTTGGAGGTGAGTTAAAAACTCATTTGGTTCAGTCCATTCCGACTATAGGAACTCTTCTAGTACAATAACCTCCCTTTTAGCTGATCATGAAGACCTGAGTCCTTTTAGAGGCAGTGAACTTACTGTCTCTAAGGCCATACATGCAGTGGTTGGCCAGCCATAATTCCTTTAAAAAAACTGCATACATCATGGTAAAAATAGAGACAACACCGATTCGTTCAGTTCACAAATATTAATTGAGCATCTGGAATGTACTAGGCAACTCTTGAACATGCTGGGGTACCTACCACACAACAAAAGAAAAAGAAGAAAAAAAAATCATTTCGTAATTTGTTACAGCAGCCATGGGAAACTAATACAGTGCCAGGTAGAAATTAAGTAGAAATAGAGTAGTACATGGTGCTAGAAATAAGAAATTAATAATGAGAATAATAAAACACTTAAAAAACCTAAGGATTTGATAATAAATGATGAACTGTATGCATATAACAAGATGTAGATGAAGAGATTTTTAAAGTGGGGAATCAGGTTGAATAATAAAGCAACTCCCTTGTCATTCAGATTGAAAACTCATTAATAACCTCTGGGCAGTGGAGAATAAATGGATTATAAAAGTATAGCTGTTTTTAAAAAGAGGGCATACAAATAACTTATGTTAGTTAATTATATAATTTTGGTCCTTCTTAGGAAAAATCTTGAATGCTAGTAAATAAATATTAATATAGCTTACTAGTCTTTCTAATTTTTGCATACCTATTATGTTGTTCTTAGTTCAGCATAATGCTGAATAAAGTCGCTTTGAGTATCATGTCATGGCCTCTCTTAAGATAACCCAGCAGAGTTATACAAAGGGGAAAGAGGATGTAAGGTATTCGTGGGGAGATGCATGATCAACAGAGAATTAGAATCTCTGTGCCTTAAAGACCAGATGAACCAGATTATGGAGAGCTTGAATGACAAACGTGAGACTTTAATAGCTAGAAAACAGAAGGAACTTTATTTTTACTTATTTAATTTTTTAGAAGGAATCTTTAGAAGTTAAGCAGAGGAAGACCATGGCAACAGGATCATTAACTGAAATGGTTTAAGCCAGAAGAGAAGTAGAAATAGGAGGTCAGAAGATGTAAGGTTAATGAAGAATTGGTCTATAAGCAATCAGACTGTTTCATCCACTGAGAAACACTGAGAGGAACAGAGAAAGAGAGAGAGAGAGAGCGAGAGGAAGAGGGAGGGAGGGGGAGAGGGGAGAGGGAGAGGGAGGCAGGACAGTTCAATTGAAGAATTGAAGAATCTGCATAATTTATTAACCTTTTGGATAAAGGGGGATGAAGAAAGATAAGTCAACCCTTTATCCAGGATTTTAAAAGTGGGTAATTGGTGGGGGAAACACAAATGAAGAAACATAAATGCAGAGGAATATGCAATTATGAAGGTGACATGTGATAGGATAAAATAAAAATAATCAATGCGAATTTCTGAAGAGAAATATTCAGTGAGAGATTAATCATGTGGAAATGGAATAAAATAAGAAGCCAGAATTCAGATTTTCCCAACAGAAATGCACCAAGGGGCATCGATCAATTTTATGTTCTGATTTGCTTTAGTGGATGTGTTTGAATTCCTCTTTGGCTCACTTTTTCTGAAACTGACTAGTAGTGCGAGAGATGGACATACAAGACTAAGCACAAAAAACAGATGGTATGTGGTTCTAATGAAGTGTTCTGTTAGCCTACGGATAAGATAAAATTCTATTAGGTAGAGCCTAAAATTTTTTTTAGAGGTCTGTGATTGATGTGAATTATAATGTTTGCAATGGTAATACTCATTAGTAGCAGTGTCTGAAAAGGAACTAAGGGACGAATGCATTCAAATGATTTGATCATGGAGATGCACTTTTCACGTCAGCAGCAAACTGGTATTGGGGCACAGAAAATGACACCCTAAAATGTGCATGTAGATATACTGAATAAAGAAGCAGCCTTAAGTTCTCACTGACCTACTGTCCCTTCAACCCTCTGTGTCTCCTAAAACAGGATAAGGTCATTCTCTGAAAGTCCCTTGTCTACCTAGAAACTGGACCTTCCAAAGAGGAACACAATTGCTTTTGGTCCATTTCCTAAAATTCCAGTAAGCAGAGAAGACTGAAACTCATATTAAAGAGGAAGACCTGAAAATTAAGCACCACACCTAGAACCCAGAAATGTTTGTTCTCCAATCCCATTCGATTTACAAAGAGAATAATTTACAGGCTAATTTCTGCTTCTTGGATCTTTTCATTGTTCCTCTAATCACTAACGACCCCTCTAAATTGTCTACAGCTCTCCACTTCCTTCTTTCCTATGAAGAGGATATTTAAGCTTCAACCATCTGGCCATTTGAGTTTTCGTAATTTTTGTATGAAATACTTACTCACGTTAATACGTTTACTATGCCTTCCTTTTGTCCACCTGTCTTTTCTTATAGAAGTGTTGGCTGTGACCATTTATGATGGGCAGGAACAGGGTCACCCCATTTCCACCTCTAAACTGGGATGATGGAAAGATCATGGGTTGCATTGGAATCCCAGTAATATATTTACTACGTGTGGTATTCGGCAAGAAGCTCAATCCCTCTGTGTCTTATTTTCCTTATCTGTAAAACTAAATGATACTCTTTTTGTGGTGAGAAGACTTAAAATCTACTGTCTTCATAATTTTCCAATATATAATATCTAAATAAATGTAGCCATTGATGATATATAGTAGGTCTCTTGAAGTTATTCCTCCTAACTGAAATTTTGTCCAATCCACAATGTATACTTATATCAAAACATCACGTTGTGCACTGTAAACAGATATACTTAAAATTTTTCAATTAAACAAATTTGATATTAAAATAAACTTAAAGCATTTCGTTTTATAGCCATATTGTGAGGATCTAGTATTCCTACTGTGTGGAAAAACAAAATTACAGTATCTATCACAGTGCCTGGAATTTACAGATATTCAATACAAGTTAATTTCATTGTTAGTATTTTTTGAGACAAGGTGTTGCTCTGTTGCCCAGCCTGGAGTGCAGTGACATGATCCTAGTTCACTGCAGCCTGCCCCAGTCTCTGGAGTACAGGCATGCACCACCATACTTGGCTAACTTTTTTTTTTTTTTTTTGGTGGAGATGGGATATTGCTATCTTACCCAGGCTAATCTCAAACTTCTGGTCTTAAGTGATCCTGCTTCAGTCCTGCGAAGGGCTGAGATTGTAGATGTGAACCACTATGGCTGGCCTTAATTTTATCTTTATATCCTGTTCACCTCTTATACACACACATAAGGAAAAAAAGCTATCTAGGGTAGGTAATGTCCAGTTAAGAAAAATGATTATATTGCTTTGTGAGCAAAGCCTTAGGTCAATGTATAGGTAATTAAACTGTACCCTTAAGCTTATATTGTTGTGCCTGTGAATCCTGTGGTATTGACAGTGTTTCTCGGATTTTAGATTACATGAAGATAAAAAACAAAACTGTATCTTTATCCTCTGAATCTATAAAAACAAACAAAAACAAAACAGAATAAAATCAATGTAATGTAAAACAGAAGAATTTCATTAGGTGTTAAGCTTTGGTGTTCAAATTTTAGCATCAAAAATTCATTGAACTGTAAATTAGTTATATGTGAACTTTTCTGTACATAGAGTATGATTTATACAAAACTTAAATTTTTTTTTTTTTTTGGGGGGCGGAGCTTCGCTCTTGTTACCCAGGCTGGAGTGCAATGGCGCGATCTCGGCTCACCGCAACCTCCACCCCCTGGGTTCAGGCAATTCTCCTGCCTCAGCCTCCTGAGTAGCTGGGATTACAGGCACGCGCCACCATGTCCAGCTAATTTTTTGTATTTTTAGTAGAGACGGGGTTTCACCATGTTGACCAGGATGGTCTCGATCTCTTAACCTCGTGATCCACCCGCCTCGGCCTCCCAAAGTGCTGGGATTACAGGCTTGAGCCACCGCGCCCGGCCTCAAAACTTAAAATTTTTAAGCTTTCTTAATTGAAAAATTTAACAAAAGTAATAATAGCTGCCATATATTAAATATTTACTATGTGTCAGTGACTGTAAATATGTGGTCACACTTCATCTTGTGAAAACAAAACATTTCACGTACTAGTTGATGAAGGAGCCTAGTGTTAAAGCACACAGTGACATCTACATATTTAACACTTTCATACAGCAGCTTCACTGCACCCACACTTAAACAAGTCTAGAAAGCATGGATGTATTTTAAATTGTTATGTGATATAGTAGACACTCATGAGGACAGACATGTTAGCTCCATCCCGAGTCCAGAAGAGAACTGGAACCAACATATTGCAGGGTGAACAAAAATTGCTGCAAATTGGCTTTGAGTGAATATTTGAGTTAGAATCAATCTAGGTTGTCATTATCGTTTATAAATCCAAAGTATCATGCAGCATTTTATTCTAGGCAGATTTTTAGAAGTTTTACTTCAAAGGCACACTGGATTATAATTCTTTAAAAGGATACAGGCATGACTAAAATCGAGAAGAGTGATTCAAGCTTTTCAAAAAGAGCGCTGAATGCTGGGTCTGGTTAGAGTCCATCTCTATAAAAAATACTCTGATCACTTGGAAACTAGGGCAGAGTATGGGTCTCGAGCAGAGCTTTAACAAATGCAACATGTTATGTTTTTAATTCTTGGCTGGAAATGAAAAATGCATCTGACATTTTTGTGAAACAAATCCTATGATTGTTTTTTTGACCCAAGGAAGAATAAAGCACATCTCACCTTTAGTGGCCGCCTTTATTTTGTTACTTAAACATGATAAAATAAAAAGGTTTTAAACCAGCTTTAAGGGAAAGCTTGGGAAAGAGCTCAAGGAGATGACAATCAATAAGGATTCAAATTACTCCATGACTTCAACGTTGAAAAATTTAAAGGAGAAAACAATGTGATATTAGGTAAACTAGCAACATTCCTAACAGAGGGTGGTTATACAGCTCATTAAGACCGACCATTAAGTCAATAACACAATGGCTCTGAGCATTTGTTTGGGTCTCCAGCTTTCATAAATGCATCTCTGCTTTGCAATAATTTAACTAATTTTTTCTACAAACCAATACAGTACACCAGCAAATGAACAGATAATGAAGAATCGATGCACCCTGCCACATGCTCTTACCTCTCTTCAGGTAATTCCCACTTTGCAAAGATGCTGAAGCACTGAGACATTAAATATTCGAAGAAATAAAAGGACAAAACTAAGCAAAAACCAACAAATAAAACACTCCACCTGGAACACGAGGTCAATGCAGGAAATGTGTTTTTCTCAGAGCACCGATACGATTTCCTCTCATGTTGAAGTGGTTTTTTTTTCACTCTGATTTATGCTTCTTTTCATAATCGATTTTTTTTTTTTTTTTTTTTTTTTGAGAAGGAGTTTCACTCATGTTACCCAGGCTGGAGTGCAATGGCGTGATCTCGGCTCACCGCAACCTCCGCCTCCTGGGTTCAGGCAATTCTCCTGCCTCAGCCTCCTGAGTAGCTGGGATTACAGGCACGCACCACCATGCCCAGCTAATTTTTTGTATTTTTAGTAGAGACGGGGTTTCACCATGTTGACCAGGATAGTCTCGATCTCTTGACCTCGTGATCCACCCGCCTTGGCCTCCCAAAGTGCTGGGATTACAGGCTTGAGCCACTGCGCCCGGCCTTCATAATCGATTTTTTAAAATAGATTCATTCTCTGCATTTAAAATGGTATGACTTAAAACTTAAAGAAACATCATTTAAATTGTTTTGCACTTATAACCACTGGCAAGCACTTATCTTTCTATCATTTTTTGATTAGTTTGCATAATTTGATGGTGTGTTTTAGAAATAATAACTTGTTAAGAGTATAACAGTTCACTTAGTGAATACTCTTAACTGTGTAATACGTTTACATTTAAATCCAATAGTTTAATTGAAATAGGACCTATTTGGAACAGGAGCAATGATCACAGACACATGGAAAATATTTCATAGCGGGCAGTAAAATACAGATATAAAATTTATTTTAATAATACATAATGTTTATTTAAAATATGTGTGTACTCTCAGAGTTGATGCAGGTGCATACTAAAGGGAAAAAATCCCATGCTTTTTTCTTACTTGTCTCTCCTTGTGTTTTCTAAATAAAAATCTAATGATAAGTTCCAGAGAAGCAGCATTTATTTTTTTGAAAAACTAGAGAATGCATCTCTTTTTTCACAAAATGCCAGACTGTATCCATTATTCTTGTGACTCAGAATTCTAAAGTATATTTGTCCAAACTGAAAAGTTCTGAGCTTACTTGAGGAAGGAAGCATGAAAGCATCAAGAAAAGTTAAAAAAATTCCAACTCATCCATAATTGTTAGAATCCAGTTACTACTGATATGAAGATTCTTTATAAATTTCAGTGTCTATTTTAATATTATAGTATGTATGACAGGTAATAAACTAACTTTTCAGAAACTAAAATGGGCACCCAATTACACATCTTTCCTTATGTATGCTGATTTTTTTTTGAGATATACATCTCATGATTATTGGTTCATATAAATAATCTTATGTTTCTTCTCTGATGACTTGGAAAAGATTATTAGTTTCTAATGATATCTGTTTATAGTGTTGCTGTTTTCAATGATTTTATTGTTTGGCTAGGCTAAATATCTTAATTTACGTATCTTGTATTTCACCTAACAGTGTTTTAGGATCTGTTGTTATACAAACTCTGCTTGCTTTGCTGAATTCATAACTATGAGAAGCAACATATTTATGATTAATGATGGAAAATATGCTTCCAAGATGTTTTTATTTGCATTTATAGATATAATTTGCTAAAGGATTTATGTGAGCACTACTCATAAATGTTCTGATCAGATGTTTGACTATAAAACATTTCTAAATGCCACACTCCACAGGCTAATGATCTATCCATCTGAAATAGTATTCTGACTCCTATAAATGTTACACATTTTAGATCTTTTAGAGATAGCTTTTATATCTTCATGTTTGAGGAAATATCCAGAAAAAGAATAACTTCCCTGAACAGTTAGGACACTATAGAGAATAAAGATGATGAAGAACGCTGACCTATGAATCAGCACTCAATAGAAGGCTAAAGGTCAACCCCTGAAATCCAGGTCAGAATGCTCACAGACAGCCAGGAAAGCAAATAGCACAGGGCACAATCGGAGCAAAAGGGACATAGTGAGGAAGTCACAAGATGACAGAGTATTATATATAATTAGGACATTCCTAAGAAACTGAAAGGCATCCTAGGCAGATTAAAAAGGAGTGAGATGCCTGCACCTTCTCAATTTATAGATAGGGTTGTACACTTCAGGGGAATATTTGTTAACTCATTTTTCCTACAAAAAAACTGTTGTCCTAGATTAGCTCATAACATCCTAACTCATGTTTTAGCTGACTTTTTTTCTTTTTCTTTTTTTTTTTTTTTTTCTTGAGACGGAGTTTCACTCTTGTAACCCAGGCTGGAGTGCAATGGCGCGATCTCGGCTCACCGCAACCTCCGCCTCCTGGGTTCAGGCAATTCTCCTGCCTCAACCTCCTGAGCAGCTGGGATTACAGGCATGCGCCACCATGCCCAGCTAATGTTTTTTGTATTTTTAGTAGAGACAGGGTTTCACCATGTTGACCAGGATGGTCTCGATCTCTTGACCTAGTGATCCACCCGCCTCGGCCTCCCAAAGTGCTGGGATTACAGGCTTGAGCCACCGCGCCCGGCTTTTTTTTTATTTTTTCTTAGTCACCTCTTTCAGACTTTCCAAGGCAGTTTGGCTGGCACCGTTGTATATCTTAATTTTTCTCATTTTCTTTTAAATCCTATATTTCATGCTTATTACTTAGCACTACTTTATTTCCTGCATTATTTTTGGGACAAGGAAAATTATACTGTAACCAAGTGTGCCAAACAAAGCAAAACAGGAGAGGAAGGAAGATTTAATTCAGCCTATTGAAGTGAGGGAGACAGACTGAACGTGACTCCACTGAAGCAAAGGTGAGAGGGTTTTTAAAGGCTAAGGTGAACTAGTAGAAAATAGCCGGGGATGTTAAGGGAGAAGTTGATCAATGGGATGTGTTGAGCACATAAATTATTCGTGAGTTTGCAAATGTTTTTCTCTGTGATTAGGCCATCTGTGTTTGCTAATTGGCGCCCATCAAAGTTGGACTCCTACCCTCCCACAGAGATTGGGAGATAGGAATTCTATCTCCTTCGGTGTTTACATTTCAAAGTGATGGTTCCCAGGTCCTTGAGAAAGACATTGCCTAGATTGCAAAACTGTCAGGAGGCTGGGAGAAGATTTACATACATTTCAAAGGGGTAGAGAGGAAGAATTTACAATTAGAAATTTTCTAAAGTAACTGCTCTAAGAAGAGGGAGGCCTGTGGTCAAGAAGAAGTCTGTCTAGCGTTAAGTCAAGCTGAGGTGGGGGAACTCTAAGGCTATCTTGGTTAAGTGAATGTTAATTTTCAAATATTAATGTTTAGATCTATTATGTATCAGTTGCATATTTTATATTTGAATATAAATTCTGCAGCATACAAACATGAGTGAATGTAAATATTTCACGCCAGTCTGTAATCTTCTGTCTGGGTTCTTAATTTCTTTTCTGCTTGTAGAATTCCATCATCATTTACCGAACCAAAATTCATTACCCTGCCCCTTACAACAAACACTGGAATAGCTAAGACACTGTCCCTCCTTCCAGGGCCTCTCTCCCCTGGCTCTAAGGGTGTTTAGGCATTTATCTCCTAAATGGAACTCCAGTGAAGAAAATTGAAATATTTTACTCCAAAATATATTTCTTTGACATATTTTGAAGTGGCCGCCACTTGGTCATTCTGACCCTTGCCCTTGCCAAGCTGTCTTTAGTGGGGAAAATTTGCATCTGTTGAGAATTTGCATTAATGCAACCAGAGTCCTTGATGTTTCTATGCTTTTCCTGGGATCCAGGAGAGATTAAGAATCTGAGACCTTTTAAAGTCTGAAAAGAAACACTTAGCACTGATTATCTCCAAGGGAGGCATGATCTACATATCAATGGCATGTTTGCTAGCCAAGATTCTTCCTTTCTTCTCTCTGTTCACCTATCTTTACCTGTTACTGCTCAGGTCCCAGTCTGCATTCTTCACTGTGGCCTCAGGATGATATGTAAATTTCTGTAACTCATTGGGAAGTTGAGTCTTCATTCTGAAGACTCCCATTTATATGCATTAAGTAAATTTGGATATCTTTTCTCCTGTTCAGCAATCTGCCTCATGTCAGTGATTTTTAGTGAACCCTTAGGGGACCAAGAGCTTTTGGCCCCCATACCAGCCACAGAAGACAGAAGTGGTGCAATGTATTATCTAGTAACCTTAATGCAAGTTAGACAGGTGCACAAATAGTCCAAAGAATACAAAAAGCAGTCACGTATCCCTTTGCTTGTTGGATATATTCCATTGCAGAAATGTCCAGAGTAGAGATATGCATGTTCGTATTCTTCAGCTTGTTACCAGTTTTTTACAGCCTGGGCATCTTTGTTCAATACTAGAGCTGCACTGTTCAATATGGTCGTAGACACATGCGACTGTTGATGACTTGAAATGTGACCAGTCCAAATTGAGCAGTGCTGTAATTGCAAAATACACATGAAATTTCAGAAGCTTAATGTGATAACAATAATGTAAAGATATCTCCAATAATTTTTATATTTATTGTTTGTTAAAATGATAGTATGATGAGTATAACGAGGAATGGAATCATGTCCTTTACAGGGACATGGATGAAGCTGGAAGCCAGTATCCTCAGCCCATCAATGCAGGAACAGAAAACCAAATACTGCATGTTCTCACTTAAAAGTGGTAGCTGAACGATGAGAGCACATGGACACAGGGAGGGGAGCAACACACACTGGGGCCAGTCAGGGGAGGGTGGGGATGTGTACAGAGAGCATTAGGGAAAAGAGCTAATGCATGCTGGGCTTAATACCTAGGTGATGTGTTGATAGGTACAGCAAACCACCATGGCACATGTTTACCTATGTAAGAAACGTACGCATCTTGCGTCTGTACCCCAGAACTTAAAAAACAAACACAAACAATAACATAATTTTAAAAAAATGATGGTATTTTGAATGTATTGGGTTAAATATAAAAACTATTTCATCTGCTTTATTTTATTTTTTATAATATGGCTACTAGAAATTTTAAAACTGTATATGGTACGTGTTATATTTCTATTGGTTACAAGGCTCTAAAGACCCAGATTTCCCCTCTTCCCAGTGACACAGCTATTGCTCTTCTGCATTTTGTTCTCTGTTGATGTCTTTCTCCTCTGCCATTACTTTCTGCCTCTCTTTTTCTAATATCAGCTGAAACGCCAACTCCTCCCTAGAGAATAGGGTTAGTTAACAGTAATTTATCATTTAGAATGGTGATAATAAGAGGATAATCATTTAGATTTATAATTATAATATGTAGTATTTTATTCTTTACACTAAAAACATGTTTCTTCTTGTAGCCACCTACCAGGGAGTTTATTGTTAAACACATAATAAAGCTCAGTCAATGTCTGTTAAATGTTCTAAATTCTGATCAAACATCTAGCTGAAAACCCACAGACTCCAATTTATCATTGCATTTCTATTGTTCCACTCAAGGGAGGAAGAGGTAAATAAGACCTCTAAGTGAGCTGCTGTTTTGAGTTTGAGAAAACCCAGCCTCCCCCTTCCCCTAACCTCCTAACCTGGTCATTAGGCCTCAATCAAAGGGGCAGGAGCAAGTTACCCGATGAGATCCAAAATCTTGCTTCTCTAATAGTGCTTCCATTGAATTCACAGGTAAGTTGAGTAGAAAATGTTCTAGTGCATCAAAGAAATGCTGATGAGAAATATATTTTTTATTGATGTGCAACTTTTTTTTTCCTTCACAAAGAATCTTAGTCAATGTTATGATTGTTGCTTTCTTGTAAAAATGATGTCCAAAGGCAGGATTCTATTCATGCAAACTGCCAATAAACATCCTTGATAAATGAGTGAAAGAAATCAGAGTATTCACTGGAAAGAATTTCAACCCCATGCTGACTTCAAGCAACTATAATTTAATGAAAACATCAATGACAAAATATTTCAATGGTCAATGTGCAGACTTATAAATTATTAAATTCTCCAAGGCTGTGAAGAAATGGTAAAACTCTGTTTTCAAAGTATTTTGGGTAAATCTGTTTTGAAAGAGTTGCCGCTTGAGGCACACATAGAACAGCTTACTTTGTTCCCTTGTTAAAGGCTAATCGAGGCGCTTAGAGCATCATAAAGATGATCACCTCCCCTGGGGAATAGAAAATACTGTTTAACCTTTCACATTATCCATTCTGGGCACACAAGGGAATTACACTTGCTGCTAATACTGGAGCTGAGTAAGCCCTTACATAAACACACTGTGAACGAGGATTTACAAAGGCAGAGTTGATAGTGGGTTTTGGGATTAGGCATTAGTTCACATTAACTGTCTTCCAACAGCTGACCCTACAGCTCTGGATACTGGGTCCTCCATATTTGGCACATCACATAGAGCTGCGTGGGTTGTAGTAAGGTGGCAGCATGAGAGGCCTTGCCCAGAGAGACACGTGATCAGGACAGGCGGATTTCACTTTCCTCCACTTTCAAGGATGACATCAAGCCTATAAGGATTGGTTGTAACAGTGTGATGATGCTAAACATTTCAGCTCCAACAGAAAAAACCAGTACATAACGTGCCCTGAATAATGGCATGTATTGCACGTGTCAACTCCAAAAAAAAAAAGGCGTTGCACAGTTTCCGTATTTAAAATTTTAAGGTCATGGTTTAAGTCAGGATTTCTCAATTTGTCACTATTAACACTTTGGGCTGAATAGTTCTTTTTAAGTGTGTGTCGGGGGAGGGCTGCTGTCCTGTGTGTGGTAGGATGTTTGGAGCATTCTTGATTTCTACTCACTAGAAACTAGTAGCTTTCCCCCGGTGTCTCCAGAATTTGCCAGAATGTCCTCTGGGGAAGGGGGCAAAATTGTCCTCCTGAAAACCATTGATTTAAATTAATAATTTACAAAGTTCACTTATGTATTTGTGTATGTGTGCATGTATGTTTACACACCTATATAGTAAATCTTTATCAGGGTATACAGGCACATATAATTACATACAAAATGTAATATGTCTAAATACTAAATATATGAAACAAAACTTTGGTGCAATCCCTATCAGGGAAAATTAAGAGGGACAATAATAATCTTCTCAAATAATATATTCATGTTCTAAGTTTTTTTGACAAGAAATTGCTTCAAATATTACTATGTTAACTATAAAAGCACTTGTTATTATAATTAAACAAAAAAACAGTATTCTAAAAATGTTTGTTGAGCAACTAGAATGAGCCAGATGCTATTCTAAGGGTTTGGTCTGGGGCAGAGAAATGAAACAAATAGATACCTGACCTCATGAAGTAGAGGGGAATCATAGCATGCTTACATAATCACAAAAACAAATATGAAATTAAATACTTTGTCATGAGTTCTGAAGGCAAGTTTGATGACAGAGACCCCACCACCAAGGAAGCAGTTTCTAATATGTATGCTAGTATAACCACACATATATCTTATGTCAGCGATGCTCATATTATTATACAAATCAATGGAGTGTTCATGAAATTTCAACAGACTGTTGGAATAGGTGGTTGGAATCAAGGGACAGGTATCTCAGTTATGCATGGAAGCAGACAATCTCTTGGCTTCAGGTAAGATGCCAAGAGGGAAAGACTGGGGGTCAGGTTGAATTATCAAGCCACAGACTAGAATAAGCAAGGCAAATACAGCAAAACAAATGAACAAAAAACTAATGCCTTATAAGAACTGTGGTTGAAATACATATTATACATATTCATAAAAGACTTATACAAGATTTTAAGTACCAATTTTATTTTATTTGGGAGACATTTAAGCTCTGAGCATAAATTTTCCTGGTTGTTCGGATAAAGGGAGACAATTCATATACTGGTTCATGAGTATGAGCTGTAGAGGCAGATTTATATTTACAGTATGGGCTGTCTATTGAGTGACTGTTCGAACCCATGGAGGCTAACTGCATGGAAAAAATATCATGACAAAAGTTAAAACTTTTCTTGATAGCTGGTAAGTAATTTCTCACTCCTGCTGGAGGTCCACTGTAGGTTTGAATTAGGTAGTTGGGGGAAGGTCCTGGTTCACATAACCAGTCAGATGGAAAATCCACGATCTTGTAGCTGAACCTTCTGAAATACTGAGACTCCTGGGTCACCTTGGCAGGGCAGGAAAAGCCAGGAGGATCAAACTGTGGCTCTTCACTGGTCATGCCACTGGACAGAGGTCACATGGTCCTGCCTAGCCATGTAGAGGAGAAAATTAAATCTCTGGAGAGTATTAGACAATTAATACTCTTAATTATCTATTTAATATCTAAGTCAATTAGCTAATTAAAGTAATATTAATAGAATATTATTGATATGGTTTGGTTGTGTCTCCACCCAAATCTCATCTTGAATTGTAGCTCCAATAATTCCCATGTGTTGTGGGAGGGACCTGGTTGGAAATAATTCAATCATGGGGAAGTTTCCCCCATACTGTTCTCCTGGTATAGAGTAAGTCGCACAAGATCTGATGGTTTTATAACAGGAAACCCCTTTCCCTTGGCTCTCATTCTCTCTTGTCTGCCACCATGTGAGATGTGCCTTTCACCTTCTGCCATTATTGTGAGTCCTCCTCAGTCACATGGAAATATGAGCCCATTAAACCTTTTTTCTTTATAACTTACCCAGTCTTGGATATGTCTTTATCAGCAGTGTGAATACAGACTAATGCAAATATATATGTGTGTGTGTGTATATATATATATATATAT